>NW_027514826.1:1820769-2124230 GCF_048772815.1 Callospermophilus lateralis | reverse complement strand
AGGAAAAATATCAGAGAAATGAATGAATCCAGTATTGTGAGAGATTTTGTCACTATCAGAAATGGGCAACAGCAAACAAATATTTATATATATATATATATCTCACTAAGGGCACAGTGGAACTCACTGGCACCATCAATCAACTGGATACAATTGACATCCATAAACTACATCAACCAAAACAGCAGAGTGCACATTCTTCTCAAGATCACATGAAACATTACCAAGAAAGACCATATTCTGGGCCATAAAACATACCTTAAATTTTTAAAAGAGAAGAAATCACATGATGTCTGCTCTCAGACCACGACAGAATAAAAGTGGAAATCACTTGACAGTAAGCTAGCTTAAAAATCCCCGAACGCTTGGAAGTTAAACAACAACAATGCTGAGAGCCATTGCCAAGTAGGAATGACACATGGCAATTTCTTTGTCAGCCTACCCAATGTTGCTTAGAGGAAGGACTCTCCATATTGGACCCAGGTCATTTGCAGTGACATTGCATGTAAGGTGACCTTGCTCAAGGACCAGGGCGGATCCAGGTTTAGGGTGTATCCTGCTGGGATTAGGGAGTATCCCGGTCCTTGGGTTTAGGGCAGTTCCAGGTTTAAGGTGTACCCTGATGGGAATAGGGCATATCCTGCTGTCTCAGGCGTGCCGCTCCTAGAGTTCCCACTCCTAGAGTTCCCGTTGTGTTCTCGCGGGATTCAGAGAGTATTTGGGATTCAGAGCCCGGTGGAGTGTGTGGATTTTGCCCAGAACATGTTTGTTGAGCGCCAGTGTGAGTTCGGGAATAAAGAATTGCTGTTTGAATCTACAAGGCTGTGAGTGGCTCGTGATTTTGTGCCCAACCAGACTGCAGCACAACAACAACATACTTCTAAATAATAGGAGTCAAAGACAACTTCTTGATGAATTAAAAGATATTAAATGAAAATGAAAATGCAACTTATCAAAATTTGTGAGATGCAACAAAGGTAATGCTTAGAGGGATATTTACAGCCTTGTATGCACACAACAGAACAGACTTAAAACCAAGTTTGTAGTTTACTTCATGATACTCTCTTAGAGGAAGAAGGTAGGAAGGGTCAACACTGCATGACAGATGCTCTGGTTCCATGATAAAAAAATATCGGTTTATCAGGAGAGTTCATACAAATCATAATCAACGGGTTGGGGATGTGGCTCAAGCAGTAGCACGCTCGCCTGGCATGCGTGCGGCCCAGGTTTGATCTCAGCACCACATACAAACAAAGATGTTGTGTCTGCTGAAAACTAAAAAATAAATATTAAAAATTCTCTCTCTCTCTCTCGCTCTCGCTCTCGCTCTTAAAAAAAAAGACATAATCAACTACACATGAAGTCTTCCACTAGTGGGAGCTTTTCTAAATCATAAGCATCAAAGAGATCGCTGATGCCTTCTTTCTTGCCCAGGCTCAGCAGGTAGCCCTCCTGGAGCACGGGGGGGGGGGGGGGGGGGGGGGCAGCAAGTTCACAAAGGGTCCTTCCAGGTTGGAAGGGATTTGGTCCTCAGTCTGCTGTAAGAGGTTGGCAGGGGAGGCCAAGGGAGAGAGGTTCGCCATAGAAACCGAGCAGTTGCTATGTCCTGAGTTATTTGAAGCCAAGTCTGAAAGGGAAACAATTGGTGTAAACAAAGAGTTAGGAGAGAAATCAAATTCAGTTTTTCTAGAAGAATGAGTAGGTCACCGTTGGTCTGCTCGCCCCAAGATGGCTTTCTGGTACAGATCACCTATTATGCTAACAGGCATGGAAGAGTATGTCCTAGCCTAAATCATCCTTTCAAACACCCACTGTCAGAAAACAAGAACCCAGCAGCTTCAAAGACTGGAGGCTTATGAGTTCAAAGACTTCTCTCCAGTACCTACTCATTGTTTTGAGAAAAACGAAACATACAGAGTTAAAAGTCGGCTCCCTAGTAGGAATTCACTAATTTTAACTTCTTTTTTGAACCACCAGCTTATTAGAAATATTGCATAGAATAAGACACATCCATTTGGAATCTCAGTGGTGAAAAGGGTGGTCTTTTGTTTTACCAGCTCGGGTGCAGTGTATATGCTCAGTATTAAATCAGACCAATTCACTGAAATCACTCCTATTTTTGCTGCTATATTAGGAGACGGTAGGGTAGAAAATGTAAAAAACTTTGTCTTAGCCACAGAGGTGGAAGGAGAAGTTAGGTTTATTTTCCCCCCATATCCAAAAACTCGACAGCCAAGCCTCTTCTGTCCACACATTTTCACGTCCCTCAGTCTCTGTACAGGGTTAAAAGATGCATGGCCAGGTGTAGCCTGATGCCCTCCTCCAAGAGTGGCACGACCTCAGTCTTCACTTCAGCAGCCCCCAAAGCACTGAGGAAATGGTTTCTGCTGATGACAGAAGCCCAAGGGACTCTGGTAGCAGAGGAGGAGCCATGTGCCCAAAATTATTATTTTAAACTGTAAACAGCCTGACTTAAACTACTCCCTTAGTAACAGGAGAAGTTCTGACACAGGATCCTTCTAGTTACCTTCATTCTTAACATTGTTTCCAAAAGACAAAAGGGGTGTTTACCTTTTTAAGTGGGTTTAGGGATATTCCCATTGTGGTCTTGGTTGTTTGCTTTCATTGGACTGTGGGTTTCAGTCTCTTTTGGACACAAGTAAACCTCAATGGGTCCTTGGGTACTTGCCAAATGTATTTGTAGGCTCTGGGAACAGAAGTGGGAGAAGTTCAACCCAGAAGCTCCTTTAAAAATGAAAACCTTAGCCATTTTCATCTATAAGTGGACTGTGAGGGTAACATTCATTCTTCCTTTTGGGTCTTCAGCTCCAGGGACAATTGTCAACTGCTAGAGCAGGGCCAGAGGGCTACAGCCTGAAGGCCGAATTCCAACCCCTGACTGGCCATGCAAATAAAATTTTACTGGAACTTAATCAAGATGGTTCTAGTCGTTTGTGGCTGTTTTCATGTTACAGTGGCAGAGTTCAGGAGCCAACAGCCAACACAGAGGGTGCACGGCTCACAAATCCACAGCCAGGCACCATCTGGCACTTAGACCACAGTCTCTTTCTATCTTTTGTGCAATCTCTGTCTTATAGGTTATAGTTTAGGTCTATATTATCAAAGAATATCCAAAAGCAATCAGAAAAGTATACTCCCTACTTTCTTAAGTCTTTCCATTTCCCCAAAGTCATGTTTAAGTTCTTTAAAACTATGAATAATTTTTTTAAAAATCTTAAAATGTGCTAGGTTATGGAGATACTTGAAAACACGGGTATCTCTGTTCATGGTGGGGGCCCACACACAGGGGAATCGATGTTGAATTTCCCAAGTGGTTCTAACTGATCAGAACCAGTAGAGAGTCAACTGTGAACAAGAAAGCAGGAAGGGACAAGGCACCTGACAGCTCTAGTTAAATGTCCCAGTAGGTTGAAAATAGACTTTTTGGATATTGAACAAACAGTGAACTGTTAAAAATGTTTTTAAATTTAGGGTTAAGCAAAATAAATGGGAAGGAACCGTCAAGTGCTCAGCAAGGGCAGACGCCAACCAGAGTCACTGGTTCTTGAGCACCAGGCCCCGCAGAGATCCCTCTGTAGAGGGATCAGATGCCGGCTCCTTATCTCTATTGAATCAGGCAC
The DNA here is from genome assembly GCF_048772815.1 of Callospermophilus lateralis. Classification (NCBI taxonomy): domain Eukaryota; kingdom Metazoa; phylum Chordata; class Mammalia; order Rodentia; family Sciuridae; genus Callospermophilus; species Callospermophilus lateralis. The sequence goes on along the minus strand of NW_027514826.1, from coordinate 2,120,589 downwards.
TTCAAGTGTTGTTTTTGGAGGAACTTTCACAACTATAAGAGTTTGGTCTTTAAGGCCACTAAATTTTTGAATATTTTGATATGTAACATAAGCTAACGTAGTGAGCGTTAAGGAAATCTTCTGTCTAATTGCCTCGAACACAGCCATCATGAAATATGACAAACAGACACATGGAAAAAATTCAAACCACTGTGTGACTTGGAAGAATATATATGCCTCTTCTTACGAATCTTCAATATATGGGGTTCCTCCAATGAATCTTTATTGGTTGATGTTGTAATCAACAAAAGAAATGTATATTTTGCCCTGCCCATAGTAGCAAAGGGAAAAGGGGCTGCAGCAGATTCCAGTCTCAATTTGTTGTTTGTGTGTTTCAACAAACTCCTTGGAGTCCCAGAAAAAGATTTTTTGTGATACTGGGAATTGAACCCAGGCTGTTTCACATGCTAGGCAAGCACTTTGCCAGAAGCCTACAACACTAGGCCATTTAAATTATTATTTTTTACTTTAAGACAGGGTGTTACCAAGGTGCCGAGGCTGACTTTGAACTTGATTGAGATCCTTGTACACCAGCCTCCAGAGTCACTGGGATTACAGATGAATACACCATGTTGGCCATAATATTTTTTAATTAAAAAAAGAGAGTTTTTTCCTAGAGGTGGTCATACTGATATTCTTTCTTTGAATGCAAAGTTCTGGTTTTTTATTCATTTCACTAAGTGCCAATCTTGGAAAACTATGTGACTCCACTTTCATTTGATTTTCTTTTTTCTTTGTGATTAGTATTCACAGTTCATTGAGCAGGTGGTAATGAAGCTGGTCACAGGTTGGATCCTTAGTGGTTATTTTTCATAACTGCATAATGTTACAGCATAGAACTCCATCTGAAAGAAAAAAGATCTGCAATGTTGGGCCCACATATCCTCAGGCAAAAATATGCTTCCTAGATTCAATGGCCTTCAGTCCCCATGATACTTCTGGGTCTCTGTGGTCCTACTCTGAGACCCCTGTTCTGTTCTGAGGTCTGCAGCAAAGCAAGTGAACTGAACAACAGATTCAGGTTTTGCCGATCTTCAAAACATTTGTTAAATTGTGTTAAAATTTGTTATATAGACCATTTGGTTGTTTGTGTGATTTATTCTCTAAATTATTGTATTAAAATAATTTAAAGATATAGAATAAGCAAACAAAAGGTTTTCATGAAATGCTGGGACACATGTGAACCCTAAATCACCAGGAGATTAAGTGGTAGAATTCTCTCTCCCACTGCTCAGCAAGGCTGGCTTTTCCTGTTTCCTCTGCACTAAAGACCAGGTGAACTGGGGCTGGGGAAGCACAGGATTGTGGAGGCCTGCAGGGCCCCCGCCCGCCCATATGCTGGACACCTCACCTCAGGGCCGCCCCATGCTGGACCCGACTTGCTCCTGTCTTGAAACAGGTCCTCAGACCTCCTGAGCTTCCCATCATGATCCTAAGGGAACTGGTCCCAGGGATTTCTTTCAGTTCCCTTGCTGCTTCCAGGTACAAACTCAGAAGGTGTGACCTACTTCCTTTCTTTACCTAACAGGAAAAGGAAGCAGGAGACAGTGGCAAAGGTTACCAGGGCTCGACCGGCAGGAGGAGGCTCTTTCTGTTGTTGTTTTATCATTTTAGCGCTGGCTGGAGGGGATGCCCAAGCTCCAGGAATGAATGATCACCCCGCCTCTGCACGGTGTTATTTGTCCTACTGCTGTGATTGTCCTCGGGGACGAATCTAAGGCAGGGAAGTGCTCCTGGCATCTGGTCTGTCAGCGATTCATACCTCCACAGCTGTGATGCAGGATGGGTGGGCTGGGGAGGGTGGATCCCAGGCCCTGGCACAGACCAGGTGTTATGTACCTGCTGTTAGTCACTGGTACCCCAGCTGGAACACCTGTTGTCTCAAGATACAGGTATTGGAATAATTCAAATATTGAGGCCTCATGGCTTTGTTGAGGTTTCCTTTTAAAATCTTTCTTTGGAGGGCTGGTGATGTGGCTCAAGCGGTAGCACGCTCACCTGACATATGCAGGGTGCTGGTTTCCATCCTCAACATCACATAAAAATAAAATAAAGATATTTTGTCCACCTAAAAAATATTAAAAAAAAAATCCTCCTTTGGAGAAGAGGAGCCCTCACTGCCTTGATAACAGGAAACCAAGCCCCCTGAAAGGGCACCCTGGCTGTTTCAGATGGGATGCTGGACACAGCCTAGTGCTGTCACACTGAGAAGTCTGCTGCTGCTGAGAACTATGAGGTCATAGCTGTGAATTAACCAGGCGGCCCACTGCCACCCCCTGGTAATTCCCTCCTAATGATGCCAAGTAGAAAGCAGGACTGGAACTCCACTGGTGGCTTTACCAAAAGGCATGACCTAAAGTAATTCTCTATATTCATCCAGGCCACATCGAAGGAGAATTTTAAGAAAAATTCTAAGGAGAAAATTCAGAGGAAAATTCTCCTCTTGCTTCGTGTAATGAAATCATCAGCTTACATTGGGTGCCTATGATGACACGATTCTAAGAATTTTATGAGTATTATTCTGAGCCTCTGTACCAAAAAAAAAAAAAAGCTATGAAATGTGCTATTATGATCCCCATTTGACAGAAGAAGAAATTGAAGCCCTGGAAGATTCAGTGACTCACTCCAGGGCATCCACCCGGCAAATGGGATCCAAATCCAGGTGGCCCGAATCTGGGTTGATTTTCTATTTTCTCCTTCCCTGCTAAGAAGTTCCAATATTAATTCTCCAAAGAGAGAAGGAAGTCACCTTTAAGGAAGTCTTCCTTTCTTATCCCAGGATTGATCTCTTTTTAAAGATGATGAAAAACATTTCCTTTGGAAAAAATTCTGCATCTCCCTACAAAGGGGTGGCCCTGCGCTTTCACGCTCCCAAAGATATCTCCTCCCATCCAAAGGATGCCAAGGAATAATTTAGGTGCATTTCCAAAGAACTGAAATCATTTAGTGAAGATACAGCATAGCCATTCTCATTTGTTTTTTTTTTTTTTTTTTTTTTTTTTTTAGAAAGAGTTAGAGAGGGAGGGAGAGAGAGAGAGAATTTTTTAACATTTATTTATTTATTTATTTTTTTTTAGTACTTGGCAGACACAACATCTTTGTTTGTACGTGGTGCTGAGGATCGAACTTGGGCCGCACGCATGCCAGGCAAGCGCGCTACCACTTGAGCCACATCCCCAGCCCCGCCATTCTCATTTGTTACCCTATTATTCCCCCCTTTTTTAAAGGAAGAAAAGAAAACAGGGCCATATATTTCTGTGTTGCCTTCTCCTGGCCACCTACAAATTAAGAACATTTAAGACCCTGCAAGAACTAGCAGTTGTGTGCAGGTATGGGAGAAAGAAATTTCTGGACACTGGATAAAATATCACTGGAAAGAACCCATCCCTAGCAAAACCAAAATCTCTACTCGTGATTCTAATACACAATCCTGGTTGCAAGCCATTAACTCAAGGAAAAGTAGAGAGAAGATACACACCTACTATAAGATACACCAGCCAGACCTCTCTCTGTGTGGTTTCTGCATCTGGATTCAACAAACCATGGGTCAAAAATATTCCAAAAAATTGTACTGAGTATGTACAGACATTTTTTCTTGTCATTATTCCCTATGTGATAGAGTGTGACAACTATTTACATAAGGTTTGCAATGCATTAGGTACTGCAAGTAATCTAGAGGTGATTTAAAGTATATGGAAGGATGTAGATAGGCTGTATGCTGGTACTGTACCATTTTATATAGAGGACTTGAGCATGCACATATTTTGGTATCTTTTGGGGGGAGGTGTTACGTGGTCTTAGAACCAGTGCCCTTAAGATATGTCAGGGGAATAATTGTACTCTCATTTATCTTGACAAACAAAATATCTAATTATAGACTGGAGCATGTGCAATCTAGTGAGTTTCTAGCTCTTAGTTTTATACAACATTTGTGTGTGTGTGTGTGTGTGTGTGTGTGTGTGTTCTGTGTTGAATTTGCTTTGCATTTGCTAATTAAAAATTCCTGTTCAAGTAATAATCCTGCCAACTCTTAGGTGGCATAAAATTCTCCTAAAGTTTTTATATTTTAATAAAACATATCAACTTTCATCCAACTGAAGAAAGAGGAGATGAAGTAAATCTGAAGCAAGTTTCACAACACGAAACTTTAGATCCTAATACATTTCTTTCATTTTCAGGAAGAAAGATTTTAGAAACCAGAGAGATGACCAGGGAAATTTGTTTTTTCCACTCTGCAGTGGCTTAAGAACAGTAGATTATGGAGTTCTTTACTTTAGACTTGATAATGAACTTAAGTAGATATTCTTGGTTCACGCTTTATTTCCCTCATTACTTCATAGGTATTGCTCCTTAGTCATTTGGCATGTGGAATTTAGCTGTAATAACTCTGAAACTTGCCTTATTTTTTCCTTCTGCTCCCAATTATTTCTTGTTAGTAGGTTTGAAGATTCCATTTTTATCCTTAAACGATTTAATAAGTTTATATTTTGATGCCAGTAATTTTCTGTCACTTATTCCTCATACAGCTATATGTGTCTAATCTTCAGATTCTGTTTTTTTTCATTTTCTCCAAATGCTTTTGTTTCCCAATGCCTGAGTTCTTCATTATAGGAGAACTATATTAATCATATTGATCTAGTTAATATTAATAATTCAATATTAACCACTCTGTAATTCAATTTCCTCATCACTTCCATTCATTGAGAATACCTCACATTCTCATTCCATGCCATTATCTTAATATTTAATATTATGTATTATATTTTTTGCTCTTTCTAAAAAAATCAAATTTGATCCAAAATAACATTGCTCTGACCCTCGGTTTATTGTTTCTTACTCTCTATTTTTATTTATTTCTTTGTTTTATCTTGACTCTCAATTACACTTTTATTGAATTTATATTCTATAGTTTAGTGCATTTGGATTCTTTGGGTTATGTTTTTCTCTAGAGTGGTTTCTTTGCCTACTTTTTTAATGTTCTTTTTATCACTGTGGATCATGTATTCCTTCTATCTCTTTTATTATGTCTCTTGTTGGAAATTATACTCAAAATCAACATGACGTGTCCTAGCTTAGCTTATTCATGTTTCTTACCCAACCTCCCTTTTGAACTATATGTTCAAGTTTCTATTTATTTTCATCCATTTTTTTCCCTGTGGCCCATTTTTTGAGCCTGGAGATAGTGAGAGAAGACAGTTGGGGAGGACCTCAGCCTTCCTAGTGAACTTGGACTCCTCTGTTCTCTGAATTTTTACGTACCATCTGTGCCAGAGCACTTCCACGAAGTGAGTTTTGGCTCTTCCTTCCATATCAGATGGTGCCTTGGAGAGCTATAGTCCTCAAGGGTTTTTTCTTGGTGAGCTTTGTTACTTAGGCACCATGATGAGCACTTGTATGCTTCTTTAAATCCTCATAACAGCTCATTCAAGTAGGTCCTGTAATCACTTCCTGTATTTTAGATGAGGAAACTGAGCTTCACGTGAAGTCTGTCCGATTATTCTGCTCTATTGATCTATTTGTCATCATCCTACAGTTTAAATTTTTGTAGCTTACATTTTATATAAAATATATTAACATATTTATTTATATAATGTAACATAGTAGCACATTGTAAGATAAAAGATATGGAATTATATACAATACTAATGTATTAAAAATACATACTTTAATACGTTTCAGGTGATTTCCTTCCTCGGATTTTATTCATGTATATTTTCATATTTTTTGGCAAGAACTCCAGTATTATCAATTTATCCAAAATCCTTTGCCATTTTTATTGGAGTTATATATTACAGGACAATTTGAGAAGTGACATAGTGAGTATTACCATCAAGGGCCCAGCCTGCCACTACATTTGGCTAATTAACCTCACTTGCATTTTGTACTAATCTTGAAATTCCCAAGTAGTCCATATTTGTTGCTCTTGTGAATATAGTATATTAACCTTTCCTCTCATTTCTAATTATTTATGGTTAATATATATAAATGCTATTATATAATATAAAAATCAATATTATTAATAAATTAAAAATTATTTTCCTAGTAATTATTCAGTTACCTCTCTTGAGGTTCATAGGAGAATAATCTTTTTATTTATTAAAATATTGTCCTTTTGCCATTTTTTTATATTTATTTTTTAGTTTTCAGTAGACACAACATCTTTGTATGTGGTGCTGAGGATCGAACCCGGGCCGCACGCATGCCAGGCGAGCGCACTACCACTTGAGCCACATCCCCAGCCCCACCTTTGCCATTTTTATAATTCTTAACAGGAACCATGACACCTGCCTGTCATCCTAATAATGCAAGAGGCTGAAGCAGGAAAATTGCAAGTTAGAGGCCACCGTGGGTAATTTAGCAAGCCCCTGTATCAAAATAAAAAATAAAAAGGGCTGATGTAGTAAAGTGGTAGAGTATCCCTGGGTTCAATCTCCAATACCACACACACAAAAAAATAATCGATATGTACATTTTTTACCCTATTGTTATGAGGTCTCTGTGCAGCGAGCAGTTCTGGCAGAATAAGGTTCAGCTGGTCTATCAGTCAGCTTCTCACTCCAAACTCAGTGGCTTAGACCAGATCAGACAGCCTGACTTGCATGTCCTCCAAGCTGCTCTGCTTGTCCACGAGGGGTTGACTGCCTGAAACTGGGCTTGGCTGGCCTGGCTCCAGGATTCAGGTTGTTGGGGTCAGGAGTTGAATTTAATTTTCTTTTGATTTATTTTGTGTTTATAGCCAGATGTTGAGAGCCACAGCCGAAGGGGCTCCAGCAAACTTTCAGACTGCCAGCTGATGATTGGCTCACAGCGGCCCCAGCAACACCTAGCTGATTGGCTCCTCTGTGGAGATGCTCATTGAGCTGTTTCCCTGCCCTTTCAGACTACCAGCTGATGATTGGCTCACAGCGGCCCCAGCAACATCTAGCTGATTGGCTCCTCTGCGGTGATGCTCATTGGGCTGTTTCCCTGCCTTTTCAGACCACGGAGCTACTCATTGGGGGACTTTTTTGGCTCCGCCCATGCAACCCAGCCAATCGGCCTCAAGAGCAGGAGGATTGTGGGAAGAAGAGGTTGTTGGGGTGTGTGGCTTGTGGGAAGCTGGTGGTGGCAGTTGGGCTCTGAGGGTTTTATTCCTGAGGAGCTGTTTTGTTTATCTTGTGTGGTTCTAAAAATAAAGTTAGTTTCTTTTGACAAGTGGCTCCTGAATTGTGCCCAGCCAGACTGCGGCAGCCAGAAGTGTGCTTCTTAGCCGAAGTACTAGTGTTTAAACCGAGATGATCTGCTGTTATTTGGAATGCAAAGCAGCTGGATTGACCCTTGCCAGAAGACTCACCACTAAATTAGTACAAACACTGCCCAGACAGCCTATGGCGGCTTCCAGCGGACACTTGCTGTCACTTCCATGGTCTTTCTAGAGTTCGCTTTGATTCACATTAAGCAATTCCTACCATCTTCATTTCTTTTGGAGGGCTGCATCTTTCTCACCCTTTAATGTGCACTGGAATCTCAGGAGTCTTGTTCAAATGCAGCTTCGAATTAAACAGCTCCAAGGTGGAGCCTGAGATTTTTCAGTTCCTGCTCTAAGTAATAAGGTTTAGACCAAAGGAAGTATATAATTTTTACTCCACTTTTAAAAACAGTTATATACCATTAATGGCAGTATTACAGTGGCGTAAGTGGAGTGAGAAGAGTCCTGGACATGATGGAGATTCTGCTTCTGTGTCTGCTATTTACTAGCTGTGTGGTCTCTGTGTTAATTTTCTTGGACTAGAAAGCTGGGAAAATCATTCACCTGAACGTTGGTGAGTGTATTTCACAAAAAGCATTCAAGTGAAAGGTATCACACTCCATGATTAATTAGAAGAGTTCTCAGCATTTCTTAGGCAATTTATTGCCATCAAAATGATAGCATAATAATCAATATTATTAATAAATGATAAAAGAAATCTTTGGGCCAAGTGCAGTGGTGCACACCTGTAATCCCAGTAGCTTGGGAGACTGAGGCAGGAGAATTGAGAGTTCAAAGCGAGCCTCAGCAATGGTGAGATGCTTAGTAACTCAGTGAGACCTTGTCTCTAAATAAAATAGGGCTGGGGATGTAGCTTAGTGGTCAAGTGCCCCTGAGTTCAATTCCTGGTACAAAAAAAGAAAAAGAAAAAGAAAAAGAAATCTTTGGTATGAAATGTCCATCACTGTGCCTAGTTTTTATTCAATTTGGTAAGATTGGGTAAAGAGGTTCTTATGCAGAGATGTTATTCTGTCCTTTTATGTAGCTCCCACTTGGTGTTGGCTGTTGCATGTGTGTTGTTTCAAGGAGAACAAACTCAATGAATAGCACAACCATCCACCTGTGAATGTTTGAGTTTGCATTAGTTGGTATACTTTAAGCTGCAAGAAATAATACCTCAAATTAAATTTGCTTCAAGCAATAGGGAAATTTTATTATGTAACTTAACGAGACTTGAGATAGGGTAGCTCTAAGGTTGTCTGACTCTGCAGCTGGACAACTTTTCCATTTTCATTGCTTTGGTGTTGTGGGATCCCCCTTATGATCTCAGAGTGGCTACAGCAATTCCAACTACACAGGACAGTGTCTAGGACAGAGACTTCTTTGTTTTTCTCTATTCTCTATTCTGATGGAGGAAATCATTCCCAGAGGGTTCCCCAAAGACTTGCTTTTCAATCTTATTGGCCAGAGTTGATTCACTTCCACATTTCTAAGCTAATTCCACTGGCAAAGGGAATAAGATGGTCATGCTTACCTAAACAGTCCGCTTGGGAATTATTGCTGTGTGAAATGGAGGCCAGAATACAATCATATAATTTTTACTCCATTCAAGGGGCAGGTATGACTGTTGAGACACTTGGTGTAGACAATGTTCTAAATGTGAAGGGCATCAATAATATCTTCATAGTGGCAAACACTTTTGAAATTTCTTAGGACAGGTCCCTCTGTTTTAGTAACAAGTGTAAATATATTTTTCATCTTCAGTTTACATTTTTTTGCAACAGGGGACTAGTTATCTTGAAGGTCTTTAATTTCTCCTACCCTCTTGACCCTTACCTGTACCCCCTGCTAGAAATCAAGTAAGGCTTTGGCATCACTTGTTTACAAGTGTTGTAAGGGGGTATCATCCTTAGTTTTTGAGAATGGGGGAGACCTTAAGACATTGTATAGGGGGTAAGAACATTTTCCCAGCCTCAGCCCTGCCTGCCTGCCTTCATCTGGCCCCTCTGATTCAAACTCACACTGAGCCTGCTAACCTTCCTTGAACACTGCTTCCAACAGTCAGTAACATATCTCCTTTAAGTTCTTGAAATATACTGTTTTTTAAAAAATTGGGTCACCTTGCCAGAATTACCAGCAAACATCCCCCATCCTGGACAACCACCAAATGCCACTGGCTCCCACCTTTTGCAAATGAATAGGAAAACTTTTGTGATCTTGCGACATCAGATTTGGGAGTTACTAAAATATGATCCATTTACTCTGAAGTCTGAGCAAGTGATTCTATATAGATTTTCATGCTTAGCGGTGTGTACATCTAGATAGATGGAAGTCACAATCTACCTGCTTCCAGAGTAGTTCACCCTTTTGCAGAGATATTGGAAAATCCTCTAATAGCCTTCTTGGAAGCTTCAGAAATAGTTTATTAGCTATTTCAAGAGGGAAGAGAAATAACATTGAAATTAACCTCACTGTTATGCAACAAAAACTTTTAAAGTGGCTGTTATTCAAAAGGGCAGGATTAAAATCTTATCCTCCTATCAAAGTTAGATTTTTTCTCCCTGTACTCATTACTGTCATTAAAAAAATGTCACAAGGAAATTTTGTCACTTCAAGGAAATTTTAAGAATGATGCTTGTTTTTATGCTTGTGAACAAGGGAGTTAGGGCTGTCTGTGCTTTGCATAGACACCTTGGCTGGCTGAGATTTTTGGAAATGAGGAGAGAATATTACCAATGCAGGTAGCCTGCACAGTTGTGTTTAAGTGACAGTCTGCTGCAGGCCAGGAGCAAAAAGTCTCTGACTTCCTGATGCCTGCCTGACTCTCAGGGAGCTGTGGAAGGTGGTCATAGAGGCTTCCAGGCACAGAGAAGCCAGAGTCACTGAGTTTTGGAACAGTGTTCATTGTGTTGCAAGCACCCAACAGCGCTATTGTCATTTCCTCTAGGCAGAATCTTCTTACCCCAAATTCCCCATGCAGCACAAACACCAGGTGAAATGGTTTAGTAGGGCTAGATTGCCTTTCAAATAGATCCTAAGTCCCTGCACTGAACACTTCCAAATATCCACACACACCCCAAGCCTGTTAAAAATGCAGACTAAAGAGGCTCATCCCTGTATGCCTCATTCAGTTGCTTTGTTCAGAACTCTGAATCTGCATGTTAACCTTAAAATTCCACGTGGATCTGACACCAGTACTCAGAAGAAAGTATTTTAAGACAAATTGTCCAAAGTCAGAGACTTGAGACTTGAGATTCAGCACCTACCAATCTTCACCAGCTTTGCCAGTTTGGTGGCTCAGTTCTTGAAGAAGGAAAGTAAAGAACACAGAGACGAGGTCATTGCTGAAAGGCTCTTTGCTAGTAGTGACTTGCTCTGAGATGTAACCTTGAGCCTATCTGATCCAAAGCCCATGTTCTTAGGGGGCCATACTGTCTTTCAAACAAGTACTTAGCTAAGCCTTGATGTGGCTCTGAGCACACAAAGCTGACTACAATAGTTTTCATTTGTGCAACTCATTCTAGTGAGTTTTGAGGGCTTGATTCTTTCTGTGTTTCCAGATGTGGAAAAGCAGTTTGTCCAGTGATGGGAAGGGCCAGGACTACGAATCACCTCCTGGGGATTTTTCTCCTGGAGCAGGATGACAAATGTAGTGTATTGGACAACTTGGTTTATGGTCTGCCTTGCCAGCTATGAAGGATCTCCAGGAACAAAGCAATCCAAAATGGCTTGGTCTTTGAAGAATTTTAATGGTGCACTATTCTTTCCTCACCAATGAGTCTATTTCTTTCTTTTTTTTTTATTTTTTTCCAGTACTGGAAATCGAACCCAGGGACACTCTACCACTGAGCTACATCCGCAGCCTTTTTTATTTTTATTTTGAGACAAGGTCTCACTAAGTTGTTTAGGCTGGCCTCAAATTTACAGTCCTCGTGCCACAATTTCCTGCATTGCTGGGATTACAGGCGTGCACCACCCTGTCTGGTTAAGTTTGTCTATTTCTGATGAACTTAAAGTTCTAGAAGCATTCCTAACTCATGGTATTAAACACTGAATTAAACCGGATGTCAAATTGGAAGCACTTTGGAATCAAAGCACTATATAGATGGCTGGTGTTAGATGTCTCATCAAAAGTCTTGTCAGATCATCTTCACTAAACTGCTGCTTCTGACCTTTCAATGACTATAAAATTGATGAATATTCATCACAGAGCAGCAATGCACAGAGACTCCACCTAAGGCTGCTAAAGACAACATGTGTCTTTACAGTAACCCTCCCTGTTTTACAGTTTCTCAGCTGAGGCTGAGAAAATGACACAGTACATGGCATGGATAGGGGTTGAGCTCAAGTCTGGAACTTTTATGTTCCAACACTATCCACTGTGCCTTTCCTTCATTCCTCTTAATACACTCATGCCTTTTAAAGATGGCCTGTTTATGCAGAGCATGAGGTCTCAGAAAGGGTGTAGTTCAACCTCATCCTATTATAGAAATGGGCTTTTTGTCATTCCCTAAATACAGTAACTGTCCTCTCCTCAGACACTTTCCAGAGGTAGGTATGCTACCTTACAGGTAAACTTCAACAGTCCTTTTGCTACAGGACCAAGTTCAAACTCCCCACACATCTGAATCTTGCTTCACTTACCTTTCAACTATCTCCTCCCACTACTTTTTCTTCTCCTCCTCCTCCTCCTCCTCCTCCTCCTCCTCCTCCTCCTCCTCCTCCTCCTTCTTCTATGCTGGGGATTCAGTGCAGGGTCTCATACATGCTAAATGTGTGCTCTATTATTAAGCAGTACCCACCTCCCATCCTAGACTTCTTTATAGACTTATTAGTGAACTGTTCTCTACTTAGTTGACCACACACATTTCCAGTCTCTGCTATTATAAAACTCCAACATGGGGCAACCCCTTTCTTGCTTCATGCAAAGCAATGTTACATATCGTTTACAGGAATATGCATGTTTAATACAATTATTAAGCAACATATGCAAAAATCGAGCTGAGGGAAAATGTATTCATGTCCTGAAGTTATCATACTAAAATACCACAGTCTGGGGGCCTTAAAAAACAGAGAAATTTATTTCTCACATTCTGGAAATTGGAGTCTGAGATTAAGGTATTGGCAGGTTTGGTGTCTCTCCTTGGCTTGCAGATGGCCACCTTCTCCCTGTGTCTTCACAGGACACTTATTCTGAACACTTAGTGCCTCTCATGTGTCTTACTTTCCTTGTAAGGACTCCAGTATGATTCGATTAAGACCTACCATAGTGAACATATTTTAATTTAATTCCCTCTTTAAAGGCTTTATTTCCAAATTCAGTCACTGTTTTATTTGTTACCACAACAAAAACACCTGACAAGAACAGTATATAGGAGGGAAAGTTTATCTTGGCTCATGTAACAGAGTTTCAGTTCACTGTCACCAATTCCATTGCTCTGAGTTCAAGGTAAGGCAGAACATTATGGTGGAAGGCGTGGCCGAGGGAAGAAGCCCAGGGAATTATGGCCAGGAAGCTGACAAAAAATAAACCCCAAAAGCACATTCCCAGGGATCTACTTCCTGTAAGTACACCCCACCTGCCCACAGTTACTTCCCAGTGAATTCATACCAGTAGATTCATCCTCTGATTAAGTTATACATCTCAATCTAATCATTTCACCTCTGAAAAGTCTTGCATTATGTCACGTGTGAGCTTTTAGGGAATGCCTCATATTTCAACCATAACACTCACATCCTGAGGTCCTAGGAATTAAGACTTCAACATACGGATTTGGGGGGGTGGGTGCCCAATTCAGCCTATAACTTCAAGATTGGTTCCTTCTGAAGACTCTGAAGGTGAATCTGCTCTGGAATGTCTCCTGGCCTCTGGTGGCCTCAGACAGTCCTTGTATTCCATCCCCAACCCCCATCCACACATAATTTTCTCTCCATATGTGTCTTTGTGTCTCTCTGTGTCCAAATTTACCTCTTTTATAAAGACAGCTGTCATATTGGATCAGGACACACTCTAATGACCCCATTTTAATTTAATTACCTCCATAAAGTCTGGATCTCCACGCAGTATCACATTCCGAGGTACAGGGTCCTGGGGATTAGGACTTCAATATATCTTATCTTTGGATGAATACAACTCAACCCACAACAAAGAATGTGATTTGGGGGGTTAAAGGAGAAACCTCTAGGAGCTTGAACTGTTTTCTGTTTCTGTTCTTAAGCTAGGCAGAGGGCAAGCCGTGCATAAAACAACAGCAACAATCAAAGAAATTGAACCAGAAAACCAACCTATTCTTGAAAGGCAGCCAGAACCTTAGGTAGAGATATGGTTTAGATAAGAGTCCCCCAAAGGTCCATGAGTTAAAGGAATTGTGCCGAGGGTGACATACTGAGAGGCGCTGTGGATCTTTAGAAGACAGTGGGAGGTATGCCTTCAAAGGTGACTGTGGGACCCAGTCCCTTGCGCTCTTGCGCGCTCGCGCGCGCTGTCTCTCTCTCTCTCTCTCTCTCTCTCTCTCTCTCTCTCTCTCTCTCTCTCTTTCTCTTTCCTGGTCATGAGTTGAGTGATTTTCTTTGTCTTATGTTCTTATCACTGTGATTAGAAACTAAAATGATGCAGGCTTTGGTGAGAGCATGGGGTCAGGCTAAGACTTGTTAGGGAAGACCAGGAAATTCTCTTAGTGGGGAAGACCCAAGTATTTACTGGCTGAAGAAGAGCCACAGTCAGGAGAGAAGAAGAGGTGGCATTCATGAAGGAAGGACACAGGAGCATTGCAAGACATGAAAGAGAGCTTGAGGATTGGTATCAGGAGAGGGGAAGCTTTTGTTGAGGCTGGTTGGGTGCCAACAGGTCACCCACCATCAACTTGTTACCAGGGAATGTATAAAAGTTTAACATAGGGAAGCAATGTGATCAGATCTCCTTAGCTGCAAAGGTGGGGAGGGGGGCAGAGATTACATGAGCAATAATGAAATGAGAGGTCAGTTATACGTTTATTTCAAAATGTGGAAAATAAATGCAGTTTTGGCCAGGTTGGTGATGGTAAAAAGTTCAGAAGTGGATTTGAAATAGGCTTTAAGGTACAAAACAGGATAGGTATACATATATAATAGAATAAGGTATACAACAGAACAGGATTATTTATGAGAAATAGATGGTGAGGGCAATACCACCCTTATCTTTGGGCAAAGGTGTCTCTACTTTGCCCTCATTCTGATGGTCCCTGACTTATGATGGTTTGATTTATGATTTTTTTTGACATTATGGTAATCTGGGAGTCATGCATTTAATGGAAACATATATTAAAATTTAAATTTTGACCTTTTCCTGGGCAGGTAATATACAGTATGATATTCTCTCATAATGCTGGGCATCAGCAGTCATCTGGAACTCACTTTCAGCCATGTCTTCAAGAGTGGAAAAAAAACTGCTACTCTACTGTGCACATCGTGGTTAAGCTACGATATTTCATAGGTTAAGGGTATTAAATGTATTTTTTGGCTTACAACTCAACTTTTGATGGGTTTTTCAGAACATGGCCCTATTGCAAGGTGAGGAGCATTTGTACTTTTAAAAAGATGAAGAATTAGCAAATTTCAGCCTGGGGATTAAATTTGTTCCCTGTTCTGAGTTTTTTTTTTAAATAAATTTTTATTGAAACACAGATAAGATCTTTTATTTCGGGCTATTTTACTTTTTAACAGCAGAGTTGAGAGGTTATAATAGACACTGTCTGACTCACAATAGTGAATAATTACTGTTTGATTTTTTTACAGGATAAATGTGCTGACCCTGCTTTAGAAGTCTTCTCTTATCACAAATATTCACAAAAAAATGAAGGTGTTCTCAGACAAATAGGTCTCTCTCAGCCTAGGCAAATCTCTTGACCATAACCCTAACCATCATTCTTTAGGACTAAGGCTGCCCAGGCACCAAGGAGGGGCTTCTCTCCATCAATTCATTCCAGCTCCTGCAAATGAAAGTACCTAAATGCTGTGTCGATTTTGATGCTTGCAATGGCTAATACTGCTTTCCAGTGTGAGGAAGAATTGGGCAAAGGAAATGCATAAGTGAAATAAAAGAAGAATTTACCACCTTATCCAAATCTTTGCCTAGTCTATGATATGAATGAAATATATTCTCATAGCAAATTGCAATTTGTCAACGTGTTCAGCATCCACCTTGTGCATTTCCTCTTTTGCTGGAATTCCAAAAGTTAGTATGTTCATTACAGTATTGTGTGTATAAGCTAAAGAATACTTTGCTATAATATACCACTCATATTACACTGAGCTAGACCTAACATGATACTGTTTCTTTACATACACATAAAAGCTACATGTATGCATATGAGCTTGAGAACCTGCAAATGTTAGGGTGGACCAGAATCAAGGCAAAGGTTAAAGGTATTTCTTGGGTTTCTGGAGTGATCATTTAAATAAAGGAGGGGACAGTTAATTTGGAATGCACATGATCTCTGACTTTGGCTTAGGGTTTTTTGATTTTATGATGGGGCAAAAAGTATATCCAGGCTAACATATCATTTTCCACTTTCAGCATAATATTTAATATTTTTTTAATATTTATTTTTTAGTTGAAGATCAACACAATACCTTTATTTTATTTATTTTTATGTGGTGCTAAGGATTGAACCCAGGGCCTCACACATGCTAGGTGAGTGTTCTACCACTGAGCCACAACCCCAGCCCCATATTTAATAAATTAAATGAGATATACAACACTTAATTATCTAATAGGATCTGTGTTAGATGATCTTTTCTATCCACAGTTTAATGTAAGTGTTGGGAGCATATTTTGGATAGTGAGGCTAAGCTAGTATGCTTGGTAGTATTAAGTGTATGACGTGCATTTTAAAAATTATTTTATGCATTTTCAACTTATGATGGGTTTATTGTGATGGAACCCTGTGGTAAGTCAAGGGACATCTGTAGTCTTGAGAATGCAGATAGAAGATGCAGAGCAGACACGTGGCTATGTGCTCCTGGGAGGGGAGCTCTTGGTGGTGAAGAACCAGTCAGCTGTCCTTAATCATTAACTTTTTGGATGTTGTTGATATTTCTTGGAAGAAAGATTATAAATCAAAGAAGGCCCAAGGTTCAGCCTTGATATAGAAAAGCAAATCCATTGAACAGGATATGGAGAAGGAGAGGTCAAGTAAGCAGGGGAAAGCCTAGAAAATGAGGAATCATAAAATCTGAAAACACAATCTTTTCAGAAGAAAAAAATGGTAAGTTGTGTCACAGAAGCTCAGCAATGGATTTTGCTACCTGGAAATCACTATTGACCTCAGAAGAGTGGTTCTGATAAAGTTAGAGGGGAGTGTCATTGTTAGGGTATTATGTGTCCACCAAAAGCTCCTGCGTGAGACAATACAAGAAGGTAAAATGATTGGGTTATAGGAACCTTAACTTAATGAGTGCATTAATACATTGATAGGGATAAACTGGATGGTAACTGTAAGCAGGTAGGGGATACCTGGAGGAGGTAGGTCCTTGAGGGTGTGCATTTGGGGTATATATTTTGTCCTTGGTGAGCAGGGCTCTCTCTCTCTCTGATTCCTGGGATGATGTCTTGACCTGCTTCCCTCCACTACATTCTTCTACCATGATATTCAGCCTTACCTTGAGCCCTAAGGAATGGAGTCGGTCAGTCATCTATGGACTGAGACCTTTGAAACCATGAGCCCCCAAACAAACTTTTCCTCCTCTAATTGCTCTTGGCAGGTCTTTTGGTCACGGCACTAAAACAATGAGGATTCGGAAGCCATGTTGAGATGGTTTGAGAAGTGCATGTAACACAGCCAATAGAAACAGTGCAGACAGGCTTTTCAAGGTTGTTCAGAAGATGAGGTAGGAAGTGCACTGGCAGTTGGATGAGGTATGTATCAAGGAGGAATTTTTAATTTAAAATGCTGTGAGGGATATGGACACACTTCAATGCTGATGAATGGATTCTACAGGGAGATTGAGGATGAGGATAAAAGAAAGAAAAGAAATTGCAGATACATTGTAAGGTCAGATGATGCACTTGTTTGTAGTCTCACCACACAGATTCACTCTGTTAAGTCTCTGGTACTTCAAATGGGCTTCAAACACAGCATGATCATTGTACTGAGAGAAATGGTGGCCATGGGACATGGAGTCCCCAAGAAACCTGCCCTCTAAGTTCTCGTCCTTGCTTACTTAGCTGTCTGCACAACATATGGTCTTCAGATGCAGTTGCAGACAGAAGGGGCTCTTGTTATTTATCCTTCAGAAAATGAATTAAATTTAAAATAGATCTCATTTTAGATCCGGAGGCGGTAATGTTATCAGCTCACTAGAAATAGCTTGTTGTTCTCTTGGCTCATTGGCGTCTGAACAGCGGGATTTCATGTTTCATAAATGAGCATGGCCTGTATGCATATCTGACATGCTCTCCATCACTGTTTCACCTGATTAAAACTGTTGCATTCCACAAAGAAACAGCATTTAGCACACAGGGGTCTTGGAGCATCCAAGTTTTCAAAAAAGCCGTCATGGCAAAAATGAAATTTAGAATCTGAGAGATGGCACCAAGCTGGGAAATTTACATACTATCAGGAAGCAAGACTAGCTGTCTGGAATAATTGAAAACCCCAGTAATAACTTGAATCGTCCTAGGGTGTAACATTAGAAAATATAATAAATATTTTCCAAATCCAAGAGTGTTTATACACAGAAATGCTGTCAACCTCATCTCTGAATGTCTTTCTTGATATATTTTAGTCCCTCAAATGCTGATCCCCATCACTTCTGATGCCATTTGGAGCCATCGTGCTAAGCATTTTGTATATATTTACCATTTTGCTTTCCTAGAAATCTTGAAAGATCTTGTTATTAGCTTTCACAGGAAGAGAAACTGAGGCTCAGAAGGTCAATTGCCTGCCTATAAGTCACACACGCTGTGTGTGAGTGGCAGAGTTTGAGTATAAACTCAGACAAGATGACTCTGGAGCCTTCACATTGAACCCCTTTATTTCCACTATATAGAATTGATGGAATTTTTAGCTTCTCCCCCCAGGGAGCTTAAAATCTAATTGGAAGCATATGGTGTGTATTTTCACAACTTTTTCATAGACAGACTTTGTGAAGTGCAGTCGGGTGCTTTGGAGTTTAAGACAGTGAGGAATTACTACTGGGGGTCCAGAGGTACTTGCTGTCATCGCTGGTTCTCCATCAAACAGATAAAGGACTGGTGGAATAGAGAATGATTGAAGTGAAGGAGATCCAAGTTGGAAGCAATAGTAAAGGCAAAGGCAAACTCAGGTTGGAATAGTGTCTCAGGAGTAATGGAAAGCTCTATTAATTGATGTGTGCAAACAGTCGGAAGACTGTGTTGGAAAACAGGAGTGTCTACATGACTGACTAGATGGTCCCTGACTTAATATGGTTTAACTTATGATATTTCACACTCTACTATGGTGTGAAAGTAATATGTAGTCAGTAGAAACTATACTCTAGATTTTGAATTTGAATATTTTCTGAGCTAGCGTTATGCCTTATATAATTCTTTTTTTATGATGTTGTGAAGTGGCAGTGAGTCACAGCTCTCAGTCAGCCACACAATCATGATGGTAAACAACGGCACTTTACAGTGTAAGTGTGTTACTAAGCTATGGTGTTCAGTAGATTAGGTGCATTAAATCCATTTTTGACTTGAAATGTTTTCAGTTATGAGTTTATTGGGAAATAAACTTATTATAAGCTGAGAAACATAAATATCTCTCCATATATCCTGCAAACGGTAAAAAGATGAGTTGAGTTTGATGAGGAGGTGACTACACTAAGAAAGTTCTGTTACTGCCATTCATAATATAAATATTGAATTCAGATGGTATCAAAAGGAAGTAAATAAATGTTTTTGAAAGCTTGTTTTTTTTTTCTCTCTCCCTCTTCATGCAATCAGTAATTAAGCCCTACTCTTTTTCTGTTAGACAGCGGCTAAACCCTGTCTGTACATCATAAATCACCTGTGGAAATGTTAACTCTTAATTCCCTGATAGGACCCCAGATCAATTACATTAGAATCTCTGAAGGTGGAAAAGAAGCATCAGCATTTTTATTTTTTAAAAATTTTTTAAATATTTATTTTTCAGTTGTAGTTGGACACAATACCTTTATTTCACTCCTTTATTTTTTATGTGGTGCTGAGGATCGAACCCAGGAACCCAGGATCTCCTGCGTGCTAGACGAGTGCTCTACTGGTGCGCCTCAAACCTGGCTGCAAACATTAGCATTTTTAAAAAATATTTATTTTTTAGTTATAGTTGGGCACAAAACCTTTATTTCACTCATTTATTTTTATGTGGTGCTTACTGTTGAACTCAGTGTCTTGCATGTGCTAGGAAAGCACTTTTCCAATGCCAGCCCCAAGCATTAGCAACTTTTGAGGCTTCCTGGGCAATTCCCATATATCGTTGAGGCTGGATGCTGTTACTTTATCAAACCCTTCATTCGCTGAATGTATGAGTGACTGAATGATTTTGCAAATATGGCTTAGTAACTGAAACAATAGATGTGATGGATGCATTACAATTCTTATTACACGTACAGACCCCAATTTTTCACATATCTGTTTATATATAAAGTAGGTTGACACCCAATTCGTGTCTTCCTACATGTACTTTGGATAATGATGTCCATCACATTCCACCATCCTTGCTAATCCCCTGCCTCCTCCCTCTCCTTCCCTCCCCCTCCCTTCCCTCTTTCCTACCTAGAATTCATCTATTCCTCACATGTTTCCCCCTCCTTACCCCACCATGAGTCAGCCTCCTTATATCAGATAAAACATTTGGCATTTGTCTTTTTGGGATTAGCTAACTTCACTTAGCATTATCTTCTCCCATGCCATCCAATTACCTGCAAATGCCATGATTTGATTCGCTTTTATTGCTGAGTAAAATTCCATTGTGTACATATGCCACATTTTTTAAAAATCCATTCATCCACTGAAGGGCATCTAGGTTGGCTCCACAGTTTAGCTATTGTGAATTGTGCTGATATAAACATTGATGTGGCTGTGTTCCTGTAGTATGCTGTTTTTAAGTCCTTTGGATATAGTCCATGGAGAGGGATAGCTGGGTCAAATGGTGGTTCCATTCCAAGATTTCCAAGGAATCTCCATACTGCTTTCCATATTGGCTGCACCAATTTGCAGTCCCACCAGCAAAGTATGAGTGTACCTTTTCCCCGACATCCTCGCCGACACTTACTGTTGTTTGTCTTCATTATAGCTGCCATTCTGACTGGAGTGAGATGATATCTTTGAGTAGTTTTGATTTGCATTTCTCTGATTGCTAGAGATGATGAGCATTTTTTTCATATATTTGTTGATTGATTATATATCCTCTTCTGAGAAGTGTCTGTTCAGGTCTTTGACCCATTTGTTGATTTGGGTTTTTTTTTTTCAGTGTTTAGCTTTTTGAGTTCTTTATATACCCTAGAGATTAGTGCTCTATCTGATGTGTGAGGGGTAAAGACTTGCTCCCAGGATGTAGGCTCTCTATTTACCTCACAGATTATTTCTTTTACTGAGATAAAAACTTTTTAGTTTGATTCCGTCCCATTTATTGATTCTTGGTTTTAAATTCTTGCACTATAGGAGTCTTATTAAGGAAGTTGGGGACTAATCCCACATGATAAAGATTAGAGGCTACTTTTTCTTCTACTAGACACAGAGCCTCTGATTTAATTCCTAGGTACCTGATCCACTTTGAGTTAAGTATTGTGCATGATGAGAGATAGGGGTTTAATTTCATTTTGTTGCATATGGATTTCCAGTTTTCCCAGCACCATTTGTTGAAGAGGCTATCTTTTCTCCAGTGCATATTTTGGCACCTTTGTCTAATATAAATAATTGTAATTTTGTGGGTTAATCTCTGTGTCCTCTATTCTGTACCATTGGTCTACCAGTCTATTTTGGTGCCAATACATGATTTTTTTAAAACTATTGCTCTGTAGTATAGTTTAAGGTCTGGTATAGTGATGCCACCTGCTTCACTCTTCCTGCTTATGATTGTTTTAGCTATTCTGGGTCTCTTACTTTTCCAGATAAATTTCATGATTGATTTTCTATTTCTATGAGGAATGCCATTGGGATTTTGATTGGAATTGCATTAAATCTGTATAGTGCTTTTGATAGTATGGTCATTTTGAAAATAGTAATTCTGCCTATCAAAGAGCAAGGTAGATCTTTCCATTTTCTAAGGTCTTCTTTGATTTCTCTCTTTAGGAATCTATAGTTTTCATTGTATAGATCTTTCCAGTTGATTCCCAAGTATTTTTTTTTGAGGATATTGTAAATGGGGTAGTTTTCCTCATTTCCTTTCCATAGGATTTGTCACTGATATACAGGAATGCCTTTGATTTATGGGTGTTGATTTTATATCCTGCTACTTTGCTGAGTTTATTTACTAGTTCTAGAAGTTTTCTGGTGGAGTTTTTTGGGTCTTCTAGGTATAGAATCATATCATCAGCGAATAGTGCTAATTTCTTTTTTTCCTATACATATTCCTTTGATTTCTTTCCTCTAATTGCTCTGGCCAGTGTTTCAAGAACTATGTTGAAAAGAAATGGTGAAAGAGAGCATCCCTGTCTTGTTCCAGTTTTTAGAGGGAATGCCTTCAATTTTTCTCCATTTAGAATGATGTTGGCCTGAGGCTTAGCGTAGATAGCCTTTACTATGTTGAGATATGTTCCTGTTGTCCCTAGGTTTTTTAGTGTTTTGAACATAAAGGAATGCTGTATTTTGTCAAATGCCTTTTCTGTATCTATTGAGATGATCATATCTTATCTTTATGTCGATTGATGTGATAAATTGCATTTATTGATTTCTGTATGTTGAACCAAACTTGCATCCCTGGGATTAATCCAACTTGATCATAGTGCACAATCTTTTTGATATGTTTTTGTATTTGATTTGCCAGAATTTTATTGAGTTGCTTTGTGGCATAGTATATGGTATCTTTTAGAGAAGGATCCATGTGCTGCTGAGAAGAAAGTGTATCCGCTTGATACTGGTTGAAATATTCTATATATGTCAGTTAAGTCTAAGTTATTGATTGTGTTATTGAGCTCTATATTTTCTTTATTCAACTTTTGTTTGGAAGATCTATCCAATGGTGAGAGAGGTGTTTTAAATTCACCCAAGTTTATTGTGTTATGGTCAGTTTGACTCTTGAACTTGAGAAGAGTTTGTTTGATGAACATAGCTGCACCATTGTTTGGGGCCTATATATTTATGATTGTTATGTCTTGTTGGTGTATGGTTCCCTTGAGCAGTATGTAATGTCCATCTTTCTCCCTTCTGATTAACCTTGGCTTGAAGTCTACTTTATTTGATGAGTATTGAAACCCCTGTTTGCTTCCATAGTCCATGTGAGTGGTATGATTTTTCCCAACCTTTTACCTTCAGTTTGTGTATGTCTTTTCCTAACAGATGAGTCTCCTAGAGGCAGCATATTGTTGGGTCTTTTTTTAAATCCAATCTGCTAGCCTATGTCTTTTGATTGGTGAGTTTAAGCCATAAACATTTAGGGTTATTATTGAGATATGGTTTGTAATTTCAGCCATATTTGTTTATTTTTGTTATTTTACTTGAATTAGTTTTCTCCTTTGATTAGTTTTTCCTTTAAGGTGTTACCTCCCTCTGCTGATATTCATTGCTGTTTTTTATTTCCTCTTCATGAAATATTTTGCCAAGGATGTTTTGTAGTGCCAGTTTCCTAGCTATAAATTCTTTTAACTTTTGTTCATCATGGAAGGTTTTTATTTCATCTTCAAATCTAAAGCTTAATTTTACTGGATACAAGATTCTTGGTTGGCACCCATTATCTTTAAGGACTTGGTATATGTTGTTCCAGGATCTTTTAGCTTTCAGGGTCTGTGTTGAAAAATCTGCCACTATCCTAATTGGTTTTCCCCTATATGTAATCTGATTCCTTTCTCTTGTGCTTTCAAAATTCTCTCCTTATTCTGTATGTTGGGCATTTTCATTATAATGTGCCTTTGGTGTGGGTCTGTTGGGATTTTGTACATTCAGCTTCCTGTAGGCTTCTTGAATTTTGATTTCCAATTCATTCTTTCTGTTTGGAAAGTTTTCTGATATTATCTCATTGAATAGATTGTTCATTCCTTTGGTTTGAACCTCTATGTCTTTCTCTATCCCAATAACTCTTAAATTTGGTCTTTTTATGCTAACCCACATTTCTTGAATGTTCTACACATGGTTTCTTATCATTTTTCACTGTGTGGTCTATGTTCTTTTCAAGATTATTTATTTGATCTTCATTGTCTCATGTCTTCTAAGTGTTCTACTCTGATGGTGATGCTTTCATTTGAATTTTTAATTTGGTTTATTATTTCTTTCATTTCAAGGATTTCTGTATTTTTTTTTTTTTTTTTTTTTGTAGAACCTCCGTCTCCCTGTTGAGGCGCTCTTTTGCTTCTTGGATTTGTTTATGTAGCTCATTATGGAAGTGATCTTTCACTGCCTGTAATTGTTCTCTATGTCTTCTTTGACATCCCAAAACATTTTACTATGTATATACTGAAATCTTTCTCTGTAATTTTTTTTCTGCTATGGTTGTTAATTTTTCTAATGATGTGTTGTCTTGATTTGTTGTGGTACATTTTTCCCTTGTCTTTTCATGTTGCTCATGTGTCTTCCTTTCCAGCTCTGTGGATCTGGTGTGTTATTGTTTTTACCCTATAGATTTGTAGTGCTTTTGTAGGGTTCCAAGATCTCTCCTTTGTGGGGAAGTATAATGTTAACAGATCCCAATATCAACAATACATCACCTATGAACAAATTGTTGTTATTAGGACATTTACAGTTTAGCCTTAATGTCCAGAAATGTTGGATTCAATTATTATTTAAAATATAATCAGTAATTTCATAAAAAGCTTTACAGTTTCTGGTGGTGGACAATGAACTGGGGGTCAGGCATAGAATGAAATGTTGAAGGGAGAAGATGTGAGGGTATAGGGTTAATATATGTTAGAAAATGTGAAGGAGATATCTAGTGAAGAGGGTTAGTAGCAGGAGAATAGATAGGAGATAATTTGGGGTAGATAATTACGTGGGAAGACAATTATGTGGGAAGACAGTAGAGTACATAAAACATACACATATGTGTTTTTAGAAAAATACAGGATGTTAAAATAGTATAATTTGGAGGGTGAAGGAAGAAGAAAGAAAAAATGGAAAGAAAGAAAAAGAGAGAGGAAAAAGAAAAAATAAGAGAAAAAAGGGGGGGGGCTTATGCAATTCCTCTAAAATATATTATTCAGGTGACATAGTCCTAAAAGTCCTATTTCATGCAAAATTGTTGGTTTTACATTTGTTGGGGATGTGAGAGCCAGAGGATAGAAGGGTAGAACAGAAGATAAAAGAGAGACAGAGAGAGAAAAAATAATGCTCTAAAAGATCCGTTTCTTTTCTTCTCATCTAGTAGGTGGGGTTGTCTCATCCAGTAGGTGTCTCTGCCCTCAGGAGGGTGTAGGTAACCAGGGTGTGAAGACTGGACCTGGTGTGGAGCATCTGGAAGTGGGGAGTGCCGCCCACCAGTCCCAGCAGAGAAATAGCGCCTTGTGGGTCTTTTTTTGTGACCACTCATCTGACCCAAGCCCCTGGTATCGTCTCCCTCTCTTGCCTGGAGATTTCCTAAATCCTAATCCCTCTATTATGCTCTAGACTTTAGTCGTCTCTTCTCTCTTATTTATCAGGTCCCAACTGCAGGACCTCTCACCCCCAGGCTCACACCAGGTGGGTGGCATCCTGTTTGCACTGCACTCCTGTCCAACTAAGAGCTGATCTTGTGTTGGGTGGCCACTGTACTGAGTTAACGTCAATAGGGGGGCGGGGGAGGATTGGAAATCAGGTACCTGCTCAGATGGTGATCTTATCTGATAGCCACACCCACCACAAAATGGTGAGGAAGGTTTTCCAAGGTGGAGTTGGTCTGCTTCCAGTACTGAGGTGTCTGGTGAGGTGGGGGGTGCTGGGCGATGGCCTTGTGCTGTGGGTAGGTAGCAGCTGAGTGACCTGCATGGGAGCAGAACGCAATCTCAAGTTCTGCAGAGGTACTATAGGTGATTCTGCTAGGTCCTTTGTGAGCCATGCATGAGCTAAAACTATGGGCTTGGGTCCAGAGTCCAGAGACTTACTCAAGCCCAGAGGCTCTGATTTCTGTGTGGGTGGTCGCAGTGCTGGTGATTTCTGCAAAAATGCCATGGGCCCTGGAGATCCAATCTGGGCACTGCCTCCACCTAATATGACGAGAATGTTGAGCCAAGATGGCGGCAGTCTGCTTTCAGCACCAAGGTGTCTGGTGAGGTTGGGGGAACCAAGTGATGACCTTGTGTTGTGGGTAGGTAGCAGCTCTGTAAGCTTCTTCAGACTCTGCCTCAGTTAGAGTCCCAGAACTCTAACTGAGGTTGCCAAATAAATGCAAGATGTCCACTTTAATTTGACTTTCAGATAGGGTTTTAATTATGATTCTTATAAGTATGCCCTGTGTAACTTTTGGGGTATACTCATATTTTAGAAGCATTCCTTTTTTATTACTTTATTTTTTTTTATTTATATATGACAGCAGAATGCATTATAATGATTTTTACACATATAGAGCACAATTTTTCATATCTCTGGTTGTATGCATAGTATGTTCACACCAATTCGTGTCTTCATACATGTACTTTGGATAGTAATGATCATCACGTTCCACCATCATTAATAACTCCATGCCCCCTCTCTTCCCCTCCAACCCCGCTGCCCTATCTAGAGTTTGTCTACTCCTCCCAGGTTTCCTCTCCCTATCCCCCTATGAATCAGCCTCCTTATATCAAAGAAAACATTTGGCATTTGGTTATTTGAGACTTAAAAACAGCATACTACAGGGACACAGCCACATCAATGTTTATAGCAGCACAATTCACAATAGCTAAACTGTGGAACCAACCTAGATGCCCTTCAATAGATGAATGGATAAAAAAAATGTGGCATATATACACAATGGAATATTACTCAGCAATAAAAGAGAATAAAATCATGGCATTTGGCAGGTAAATGGATAAAGTTAGAGAAGATAAGTATGAGTGAAGTATTCCTTATTTATTTGTAATTTAACTTAACCTTTGAATGATGAGATTATAGACTATTGGTTTTTATTTGTTTTGATTATTTGTAATTTTTAATTTTTTTACATTGAATAATAATCTTTTTATGATTTAAGAAGCATCATTTCTGGATATAGTTCAGTGGTAGCATGTGTACTTGGCATGACCAAGGCCCTGAATTCAATCCCTAGCACTAAACAACAACAACAACAACAAAAACCCATAACATAAGCACCCAAACTTTTATTTTTTTCTCATAAGTCTCATTTTTTAAAAAATATTTCTGGAACATTTTATATGCTTGATTCTCGACTCTTTTTCCATCTCCTTTTCCTTGTGTTATTTTTTAAGAGAGAGAGAGAGAGAGAGAGAGAGAGAGAGAGAGAGAGAGAGAGAGGAGAGAGAGAGAATTTTTAATATTTATTTTTTAGTTATCGGCGGACACAACATCTTTGTTTGTATGTGGTGCTGAGGATTGAACCCGGGCCACACGCATGTCAGGCGAGCGCGCTACCACTTGAGCCACATCCCCAGCCCAATGTTATTTTGTTCTCCATATTTCACTACCCTCCTCAATTTTTTTCCTTTCATATTGTCATTTCCCAACATTATGTCACCAGTCCTTTTTTCTTCTTGTTTTTTTCCTAACTTTTGAACTTACACGATTGCTTACCTGCAGATAACTCATCTCAACGTTAACAATACTGACCTACCTTACAAGAACATGAAACCCTAGTTTCAAATGCCTACTCAAACATTTATTCTATACTTTCTCTGCTCAGGGAACAGTGCACCTTGAGAAGAAGCTCCAGTGACAATGACAATCAGTTCTTTCTCTGTGTCTGAACAGCAAGTCCCCTCCAGTGGCATGAATCATAGAACTCCTGAACTTGAACTGGAAATCTTAAAAGAATGAATGAACTCTGACCCTGACATTTGGCAGATCTATTTCCTTCACGTGATAAGCCTGCATGAGCCCCTAACTCATCTTGGTATCCTTGGCTGCCTTTTTACTGCTGTCTAATGACTTTTGAATGAGAGTTAGCAGACATGAGCTCCTATTCCTTTAGCTTCAATTAATTGGTATTAGAAAAACCCAAGATTAAACCAAAGTCAAAGTACTTCTATGAGAGGACAGAGGAGTCATACTATTTGTAAAAATATATTTGGGGGGAAATATTTTTTTGGGAAACAGTGAGAGCACTAACACTAGGAAATGGTGGGTTCAGGGGAAACTTGTGATGTTTGAAGCAGAAGGATGGATTGAAGATGTTGAGGTAAAAGACAGGGTTACTCTTGAAGGAAATTTCAAAAGGAAGCGGTCTGATTTCCCAATCCGGAACAAACTTTCTTCTAAGAAAGCGGGGAAGGAAAGATAAGGATTGTAAAGTAGAGAGGAAGGAAGTTGTGGTCACTTAATTCATGTGACTGCTCCTGAAAGGAGCAATTGCTGAGCATCTGCTGAGAGTGAGTGACCAATGGTTGGGTCTGGGGCTTGGGAGACATGAAATGACCTTCACCATGATGGGCATACTTTGGAATCAAGGGTTATTGAGAATGAATTTAAACTCAACATTCTTCTGTTTTTCATATGCTCCTGAGCGTGAATGACATCTAAAACACAGATCTTGTTTGGAAGAACCTGATAGTCTGGTCGGACAAAGAATTCACCCAGGAAAACATAAACATTCAAGAAACACAAGCTAGATGCTATTTTGTGGTGCAGGCAACAACTATTACAGTGGAAAAGGTCAAAGATTGCTGTGAGGATATGAGATCAGAAGGATTCACCAATGAGTGGAGATGTGAACTGGATCTTGGGTAAGCCATAGATAACGTAGACAAGCAGGACAGGTGTTCCGGGTGAGAACGCCTGCTGCTTGACAAACACAATTTGGCTGGAAGTTTTAGATCCGATCTATCCCACGGATGAACTCTGACCATTACATTTAGCAAATTTCCTTCACGTGTCAAGCCTGCATGAGCTCCTCCTCATCTTGGTTTCCTTGACTGCCTTTTTACTGCTGTCTAATTACTTTTGAATGAGAGTTAGCAGACATGAGCTCCTATTCTTTTATTCCCATAAGAATGGAAGAGATTTCCATTGTTCCAGAAAAGGGGGACAGCAGGAGGTTCAAACTGGTATCTGGGCTATTGGTTGATAGTGCTCATTTACTGCAACCATGGAACGGTAGGAAAAGAAATGTTCAAGAGGTCCCTGGGCTGCTTGGAGACTCCCTGGGCCGCAGGACTTGTTTTAACACTCATGAATATCGAATGAGAGCAAATAGGTAATTTAACTTAATGAACTGAGAAAGCTTTGCAAGACTCCTTGAGTACTTCCCAGTCTATGTGCTACCTTAACTACCTACTAAAAGTAGAAGAGATAGGATTTTTTTTCTTCTTCTTCTGGTTTTTTAACTCATTGCTAATTCATTGCACTTAAGATAGATCTTGCCCTAATACTGCCAGACTAATCTTGCTTGATTACAACTTTTATGGCATTGTTTTCCTGCTTTAAGCTCTTCAATGGCTCCCTACTTCCCACTATAAATTCTTCTTGATTTACAAAATCGCCATAATCTCCCCAGTTTTGCTTCAGATGCCAACTGGATTCTTTTGTAAGCTCTAAAACACACACACAGCTCCCTTGGCAAGCTACCCTGAACGAGGTGTTATTTTAACAATGAACCATAGAGAGCTTCCATAGGGCATGTACGTTAAGTGATAATTTTGTCTTATTTTCATGAGGGACAAACTGAGAACATGGCTCAGATCTTATCTCTGTGATAGGACTATAGTTATACTTTTACGATTTTGCAAATACCCTCTTACTTTTCCAATGGTTTTGCTTTTCTACTTCCCTGCCTATCAATTAGAACTTTCTCCAATAATTGGGGCTTTGATTATGAATATCTAGCAAAGTCTTTTTTTTTTGTAGATTTGATCAGCCTTTGCAAAAATGAAACAGCTTGTGTTTTGTCAACATCAATTCCCAGTTTGGATTAGAATCATTAGTGGCAGAGCAAGTGCTATTTGGCTGAGTGGAGATAATTAAGGGAACAAACAAGGACCTGGTTTATCCTGTCCATGTTTTGCATGGATAATGGAATCAAGACTTACCACAAGGACTTTTGAAATAGATGATAACATGATCTCATTGTATATCCCCAACCCACATTCAGAAACCCAATTAATTTTGCAAGAGGATGGAAAGATGAGGAAAATACAGACTTGGCACCAGAAATGAGGAAAGGGTTCTGCTGAAGTGCTACAAAGTTTAAAGAATTTCCGAGACCACACAGAGAAGGTGACAGAGAATATGGCTATAATTTGTCTTTTTTTAGAAAATGCAGGTGCTGGAAATGGTGAACTGGTAAACTGGATGCCTGGAAAAATAAAGCCCTGATTTAGAGCACTTGATATGTGGTATAATGCTACCCCCATGGCCTATTTCAAGTTACTGAAGGGGAATGGGGAAGGGATGCACAGATTCAGCTCTCACAAGCCTGCAGGTCGGCTCTATTACTGTCACGGGGAGTTGGTGTAAGTGGTGGCTTGGGATAAGCCCCTGAACGGGGTATGTGGTGTGAGGGTTGGCAGCAGGAATTAGAGGCCATGAAGAGAAGATGCTGGGTCCCTGGATCTGGGCAAATGTCAGGATCTACAGCATCTAGGAAGCATTGGTACTGGGAGGTGCACCAACAAGTCAACAGGAGGAAGCTGCTGAGACAGACCCTATCCTCCTGACACAGGCTGTTAGCTGCATGGCTCTTTCTCTGAAAGCCAGATATTTTGGCATCCATAAAGGAGAAAAACAGAGAGACTGGGTAGAAGGCACAAGATGATTTAGAAACATGGCCCTGATACAAAGACATATAGGGACTGAATGTGTCACCTCCCCACCTCCAAATTCATATGTTGATGCTTTTAACTCTCAATGTGATGGTATTTGGAGATAGAATCTTTGGAAACTAATTATGTTTAGAGGAGGCCCTCATCATGGAATTAGGGCTGTTATAAGAAGAGGAAGAGTCACCAGATCTTCGTCTTTCTGCCATGTGAGAACACAATGAGAAGGCAGCCTTCTGGAGCCCAGAAAGAAGGCCCTCACCAGAACCAAGCATGCTGAAGGCCACCCTCATCTGGGACTTTTGGCCTCCAGAACTGTGAGACATAAATATCTATTGGTTAAGCCACTCAATCTATGTCATTTTGTTATAGCAGCCGTAGTAGACTAAGACATTCACAAAATAAGAAATATATAATACAGAGGTGAAAATATGACCAGATTTACTTGTGGCCCTATTAAGAATGTTTCTAGAAATTTTAAACTATGGATGAGAGGATAGAGTCCTCAGATTGGGTGAAAAGGCAAATTTCAGTTATATACTGTTCACAGGAGAGACACCTAAAATCGAATGACACAGAAGTTAAAAATAATGGGATGGCAAATGCATCTCCAGGAAAATGAAACAAAAATAAACACTTAGTTTAATATTAGTATCACTCAAAATGGAATTAAAGACTAAATGTGTTATAAGGGATAAAGGATTATGTGGTATAAATGAGAACTTATAAACAAGAAAAATTAAGAGTCCTGAAATTTTATGTCCCCCAAAGATTCAGTATTGAGACATAGAAAGCACAATTATCTGGAAAATTTGAAGTTGATATAATCTTCATATTATCCTTTAATAAAGTGAGACTTTCAGAATCCAATTGATCAATTAGATGCAAAAGGATGATATAGTGAAATAAATAATTTAACATTAGATTTAATTTAATAATTATATTTTGTTTAATAATTACATATGTATGTTTTATATCTCAAAAAATATTCATTATTTTAAAAGTCCAGTGAAACATTGTAAAATTAATAAAATTTAGTCAGAGAGACTGCCACATGGAGCCCTAGTACAGGCACGCCTCAAGAAGTAGGGGATTCATTAGGGGACAAACAATGTCCCTGCTCTCAGGAAACTTGTATTCCAGCCGGAGGATAGAGATAGTAATATAAGTTGAAAAAACCTTGTCAGGGGAAGGATGGTCTCAGTGTGGTTTGTCCTTGATGAAGCTCAAGTTGAAGCATAATTTTTTGATGTAACATTATTGAGCTGGTGGAAATTTTAAATTTAAATGGTAGAACCTTGGGACACATGAGTAGATCATGGGGGGAACCACCCTGGTATGGGATGAATAGTAATTCTCACAAGACTAGGTTAGTCCTTGCAAGAGTGGATTGCTATGAAACAAGGCCACCCCAGGTGCTTGCTCCTTTCTGCAGGCAGCCATTCCCCTTTCTGCTTGTCTGCCATACTGTAATACAGCCAGGAAGTTTCCGTCAATCACCAGCACCATGTTGTTTAGACTTTCCAGCCCCTAGAAACATCAGCAAATATACCTCTCTTCTGTACCCAGTCTCAGGTCTTCTGTTGTAGAAACACAAAACAGAATAAGAAAATATCCTGCATAAATCTGAAATTTGTTTTTAATTTCTAAGTAGTTTCTAAATGCCATTTTCAAGTATAAGCTTAAAAAAGAGTATTTACAATTTTTCCCTTTGTGGTTATATTTTTTAGCTACCCTTTTATTACATTTTAATTTGATTTGCTTTGACCAAAGAATGTAGCCTGAACAATTTCTGCATAAAATTCATGTAAATTTTCTCTGTAACCCAATTTATGACAAAATCCAGTTCAATGTCCCAACATTGCCCATTTCCTCTGGTGCCAGCCCATGTGTTCTACTAGTAGTTAGGTTTGGAATGATGACCTCTGGGTCTATTAAACCTGGTGGCCTCACTAGTCATTTTATTCTGCTACTGAAAACTCACAATGGCTTTCTATACCTGCAGGATATGGTGTATATCCAGCATGGTTTTCAGAACCATGCAAAAATCCAGATCCTTTCCATCCAGTCAGCCCTGACCCTCACCTCTTCTCATGTTCAATCAAACTAAGTTTCTTTCATTTGCTTGAAACGGTCTTTTCCCTCTAATTTTGGAACCATGAGTCATATTGTTATGGAATACATTTTTTCTTTCTTATTTATTGTATTAGGGATTGTTCAGAGCAACCAAGAGGATGCATGTTCCTATCTTTATTGATATCTATATTTGTAATAAAAAATTGACTCACATGATCCTGGAGCTGACAAGTCCTGTGATCCACAGCTGGTGGAGACCCAGGAGAGCCAATGATGTAGTTCTGGTTTGAGCCTGAAAGTCTGAGCAACAGGAGAGCAGATGGTGTAAGCTCCAATTTGAAGGCTGTCAGACTTAAGACCTAGAAAGACGCCATGTTTCAGTATGTGTCTGGAGAGTAGCTTCCTTTTACTCACCATTTTTTGTTCCATTCAGATTTTTTATTTGATTGAAAGGATGAGGCCTACGCACACATTAAGGAGGAAAATCTGTAGTACTTCTGATTTCAGTGTTAATCTTTTCCAGAAACACCCTTAAAGATAGACTTAGGGGAATGTTTGAACACTGTCTGGGCACTCTGTGGCCTAGTCCAGTTTGCACATGAGAGTCATCATTACATTTATTTAGCATTTCTTTAAGTGTCAGATTAAATGCTGCTTTTCCCCACAACCTTGTTTAGCCTACTCCTCTGCAAGTGGCCCATGTGGGGTTCCTGGGTTGTGCTCCTGCAACACCCTACCTACTCCCTATCCAGATACTTTTCTTATTTAGCTGACTCACACATGCCCTCACTTCCTTAAAGTCTCTGCTCAAACTTCACTTGATTGAAGAGGTCATTCCTGAACCCCATATTTCTACTATGGTAAACCTGTCACTCTGTATCTCTGCTTTATTATCCTTCTCCTAACAAAATAAGTGTCTTTGCTATTATCTGTGCCTTCCCGCTAGATTCTCCATGAGAACAGGGACTCTTGTCTGTTTAATTGACTACTGCATTCCTTCTAGAAGAGAGGCTGATGGTTGTCGGTATTCAGATAATATGTATTTAATAAGGTTCAAGAATAAACGGAAAATATTTCACTTTTACTAAGTAAAATTCATAATAGGGATGTAAGATTGGTTCAATATTACAGAAGTATAGAACACTGTAGAACATTCTAGAAATATTTAAAATATATTTATACAATTAAAATATGAAAGATTTTTTTTAATGTGATGATCTTGGTAGATGTCAAAAAGCAATTTTCTAAAAAACAAAAAAAAAAGAAAGAAAGAAAAAGAAAAAGGGAAAGAGAAAGAAAGAGAAAAAATTGAAAAGACCTTTAGTATTGTAGAATAAAGTAACAAAGAAACCAATAACCAAAGAAACCAATAACCAAGATTATAGTAGCAGTGAAACATTATAAAAGTCCTATCATTAAACATGTCAGTAAATCATGGTCTATGGACCAAATCCAGCTATGCTCACTTTTTTTTTTTTTTTTTTATAAATCATCGTTTCTGCTTTCATACCACAATGGCAGAGTTGAATAGTTGTGACAGAGATGGTATAGCTTACAAATCTAAATGTAACCACTATCTGGGGAAGAGGAAATACTGCAGAACAGTGCAACTATTCCTTTTAATTATGTTTCAATTAAAAATGTGGGGAAAATTTTCAAAAAACAAAACCAAAAAAATAACAAATTTTCTATATAAGAGTTACCCCCTCCCCCCCTCCCAAATTTATTTACTACATGGATCTTTGCAGAATTAGCTTGCCAATCTCTTATATAGAACAAGAGAAAAAAAAACACATTCATAGACACTGTCAGTTTTATTCCGGAATTACAATCCAACACAAGATACGAAATGGAAATAGGTATTAGTAAGGCATAGAAAAAATAGCATTTTGTAACAATATTCATTTTTGAACTAGGAAACTTAAGAAGCTCAATTCAAAGCAATTTAGAACTTATTTAATAAACTCACCAGGATGGCAAATTGCAAAATAATTAAAATCCCACAAAAAAGTGGGGGGAAATGTGAATAATTAGAAAATAGCAATACTTGCCTAGCTCTTAGTCTCTGTATATTTTCATGAAATATAGACAAAATTTTTCCAAATAATGAAGACACAAGTAAGTGAAGAGTCACACTATACCTTTGGACAGGAAGGTTAATTGTAAAGATATTACTTTTTCCAACATAAATCTTCAGATTTAATGCATTTGCAAACAATACTGGAATGAGAAAAGAAATTGCAGGCAGTTTTTGAAAATATCACTGATTTTGGAGTATGTTTAGTGAGAATAAACTGGACTGAAATGCAGTAAGAACACCACTTCCTGGCCTTGCATCTCAGTGCCTTAAGATAATACAGCTTTATTTCTAATGCTGTGTGTCCTCTGCAGGTTGACTTCTTTTTGTTTCCTTACAATGAGAGTCAAGTTGAAGTAGCAGCCTCCATCTCAGGCATTGTGACACATAAAAGAGATATCTAGAAGGTATGAAATTGATTTTTAAATACTCTGGCCTGAAAATCACACACATCACTGTGCTTACAAGTAAAAATCATTCATATGGCCCCATCCAATAAGAAGGTACTGGTTATCAATCCTACTCCTACAAAGAGAGAAGAACCAGGTAAGGTTGGGTTCCACCAGTAGGGTAGGGGTGAGTATAGGAAGAAAGAGGCATCTGCAGATATAAAGATTTGTTTTATATTACAGTAATTAAAAGAGTGTGGTACTGTTTTATGGATGGATAAACTAATGAATGCAACAGAAAAGTCCAAGCATTGAAGAAGAGGTTGGTCTGTGATATAAGTGCCATTAATGAATTTGGTATGTAAATTTTGATTTATAAAATATAACATGGGCCCTATAAAAAAAAGAAGTAAATGGTCTGTAGGATACTGTAACGGTAGATCCATGTCATTCATTTGTCCTGATCCATAGAATATATAACATCAGCAGTGAACTCTAATGTAAACCACGAGCTTTGAGGGATGGTATTCAAGTCAGAGTAAATTCATTAATTATAACAAATGTACCACTCTGATAAGGGTACTGATAATAGGAGACATTATCCATGCCCAGCGGTAGGGAGCATATAGGATATCTCTGTACCTTCCATCAGTGGACTTTGCTTGTGGACTTAAAACTGATTTTAAAATAGTTATAAAAAACAACAAAACAAAAACAAAACACATTCACCAGAATTGGGTACCTATATAAAGTGAAAACATACTGAATCTTGCTTAGAAACTTTACTAAGAAAACTATATATATAGTTTATTAGTTAATTATTTTAAGATAATGACTTTTTAGAATTAGTGATCACATTTATAAAGGATTGTTAGATAATTGTGTTTTTTTGATATAGAAGCCAATGTGTATCTGACTGTTTAGTAGATCCATTAAAACTTGGAAAATTGCTTTTACAAAGTTCTAATTTGTATGTGAAATTTTTATGAAAAGAATAATAAAAAGAGCTTTGTTAGAAATTCCACAGTTTCCATTGCTAAAGGAGATACCTGAGAACTATTGAATCTTTAAATTTTATATCTGTAATTTCAAAATGAAATATATATGTACTTTATGTATATGTGTGTATTACATATAAAATATATGTGTATTATATATGTAATATAATATATAATATGTATAATATTATATATGTATATATATATATAATACATGTATTATATTTTTTTTCTAAAGATAGAAGGGAAAATTATTCTGTCCATATTATGAAATAAAAGTTAGGAACTTTGACTTAAAGGTATAACTACCTCATCTGAAATTTCTGCTATAGTCTACTGAATTGAAGAATTGAAGTAGTAGCAGATTTTAGGGAAAATCTGAAAAAAAAATGTTTCCTTCTTCCTGTTGTGTCTGGGAAGAGAAAAACTACTGTTTTTGAGAGGTAGAAAGGTGAAAAGTCAAAGCAGTTACATGGATGAATAACAGCAGCCCAGGGTTTTCAAGAACCCTTTCCTGTTTCTAACCAGGAAAGTAATCATTTTGCAGGTTGAGAGGAAAAATAGGATGTGAAAGGAATTTTCTTTCTGAAAATGGGCACTCCTGAGACCATGTGGTGGTGACCTTGAGTGATCTTTAGCCAGGACAGGAAAACTGCAGAAGTCAAGGTGACCTTGGGTAAAACAACCAAGTGGTATGTCCTCAGCTCACTGCCTGGGTGTTAATAGATCCAGAACAGCCAATGGATGGAAAAGACAGGTTACATTAAGTAACCAAAAGTTGAGAACCAATGGGGCATTAATTAGAAGGGAGACCAATCTAGCCCTAGGTGCTACACATCTTTTCCATATTGCTTCAGATTTTCTGAAAATTAAGTGATGCTATAGTTTAGATCTGGAATCTCTCTCAAAGGCCCATGTGTTGAATAAAGGCTCCTTCTCCAGCTATGGGGAGGTGGTGGAGACTCTAAAAAGTGGGAAACCAAATAGGAGGTCTTCTGTCATTGGGAGAGTGTGCCCTTGAAGGGAACATGGAACCCCACCCCTCCCTTTTCCTCTCTTTTACATCCAGGCCAAAATGTGTCTTTGCTCCATCAAGTGCTTCTACTCTATGAAGTGCTACCTAACCACAGACCCCAAAGCAAAGGGGCCAATTAATCATGGACTAAAAACCCTAAAACCATGAGCAAAAAACAAACTGTTCCTATTTATAAGTTAATTATCTCAGATATTTGTTATAGTAGCAGCAAACTGACTAATAGATCAGGGGCAGCAAAACTCTATTTCTATCCTCTTAGGGTCCTGGATGAAACTGAGAAGACAATTGACAGAAAACAGATGAACAAGAGAAAAGCATGCAAATTTATTTAATAAAAATTGTTCGTGGCACTGGAGCCTTCAAATGGGAATTAACATGCAAAGAAGCAGTTAGTTGCTTACATACAGAATGAGATAAAGAACAGTAAGTTGTGGGGCTGGGGTTGTGGCTCAGTGGTAGAGCACTTGCCTAACATGTGTGAGTCACTGGGTTCAATCCTCAGCACCACATATAAATAAAAAAATAAAATACAGGTCTGTCAACAACTAAAAAATTTAAAAAAAAAAGTAAGTTGTTAAAAGTGATAAGGCAAGAGGGGCTGGGGAGGGCATAATTGGCCAGGGAAGTGACCGCGTAGGTAAAGATTAGCTTAATAAGATTTGTTTGTACAGAATTTCTTTGACCTCAACTGTCTAGTCCTTAATGATA
Source organism: Callospermophilus lateralis (assembly GCF_048772815.1). Lineage (NCBI taxonomy): Eukaryota > Metazoa > Chordata > Mammalia > Rodentia > Sciuridae > Callospermophilus > Callospermophilus lateralis. The sequence continues at coordinate 2,083,028 of NW_027514826.1, read as the reverse complement.
AGAATGCCATTTTTTTCCCTAGTTACAGGGAGAACATTTTTTCACAGGGATATTTCATCTTCTACTTTTAAGAAATGGCTTGGAAGTCAGAGAGATGTTTTTGTACTTGATGTTTTTCAAATGCTTCTAGATTAAATAGTCAATACGCTGAGTGGTGTATTTCTAATTCCTTCACCAATTAATTTTGAGTCCATATTTTATACTCTACTTTAGAAATACTGGTGAATTTTCTCCTCTGATTTTAGAATACCTTTATTTAAACATAATATGCATACAGAAAAGTGCACTTACAATTGTGCAGCATGATGCATGCATTACCACAAAGTGAGCACACATGTGTGATCCCCACTCAGAATACGATTATCAGCACTGTGTAAGTCCTGGCATCCTCTCCCCAATCACTGTCTATTTTCTCTTCTCCACTATCGATTAATTCAGTCTGCTTTTGAACCTTATAGAAGTGGAATCACTCGGTACACATTTAGTTTTGATTGGATTCTTTGACTTCGCATTATTTTGAAGTTCATCAATATTCTTGCATGTAGAAATGGACTGTTTATTTTCACTGTTGCGTAGTTTCGTAATGAATGAGCACACTATAATTTATTCATTTAGATCAGTGTTGAAATTGAATGGATTAGGGTAATTTTTATTTTGACTATTCTTGATTGCTATTATTCTCATGCATATATTTTGGTGCACGTGTCTTTGGTACAGCTATGTATAGAAGTTTTGCTTGCTTCATTTTATTGCCGGAACTTGACAATATTAGTCTTTTTGCTGATTGTGACATGGTATCTCACTGTAGTTTTAATGCAAAATTGCATTGAGTACCTTTACTTATATGTGTGGGCTATTTGAATTTTCTTTGTGAAATTCGTCTTCAGGTTTATATCCCATTTTTCCTTTGGGCTTTCTTTATTTTCTTGTTGTCTTGTAAGAGTTCTTTATATCTTTTGGGTACAACTCTTTTGCTATCTACAGTGTCTTTCTCATTGTGTAGCATGCATCTTTGTATGTAAGAATCAACATACATTATGTCTTTTCCGTATGTTTAATTTCAATTTCAGTGAAGACCAAGTTATTGTTTCTTTTATAATTACCTTTTTGTCCCTTTTGAGAAGTCCTTCCCTAAACTGTGACCTCAAAAATGTACTTTTATGTTATTTTATAGTAGTTTCATTGGTTTATATTTCACATTTAGACTTCAATTTACCTGGAGTTGATTTTGTGTGTGGTGTGAGGGTCAGGATCATATTTTATCCCTCCCAATTTGGTTATTATATTTTTCATAATGTGATATATCACATAAGATAAGACTGAATATGATTAAAAATGTCAATTAATTTTATCTGTACATTTTGTGTACAGATAAACTGAAACACCAGCAGGTTTTTGTGGTAGAAATTGAAAACTCGATCTCTAAATTAATTAAGAAATGCATAAGGCTGAAAATAATCAAGACATCTTTAATGAAAAACCTTGTAGGAATTGTGTGCTATTAGGTATCAAGATGGATTATAAGGGCTGGGGATGTGGCTCAAGCGGTAGCGCGCTCGCCTGGCATATGTGCGGCCCGGGTTCGATCCTCAGCACCACATACAAACAAAGATGTTGTGTCCGCTGAGAACTAAAAAATAAATATTAAAAAATTCTCTCTCTCTCTCTCCCCCTCTCTCTCTCTCATTAAAAAAAAGATGGATTATAAAAGCAAAATAATTATTATCTGATAGTATAAGGGCAGATCCAGGTAGATACATATATATGGGCCACTTGATTTAAGAAGAATATGACAGTACAGAGCAATAGAGGAGACTTTAAATTAATACCTAAAATTAAATTACATATAATAATTGAACTTAGAAAGGTAGTAAGCTGTATTTAGTTATTTTAGGCATGTCATTTTAAAGTATATTATGACCTTTGATGTTGTATGATTTTAAGAGTTGTAGAGTTAAGGGAAAGTTTGGTGTAAGGCTCAAAGAAATGTATCAGATTAAAGCATGTTGTATTCATTAATGTATGTTCTAAACATCTGCCATGTGGTTGAAGCTCTGCCATCACCATGTTAGCTTATCTTGATTATTGATAAAATGTCTAACCAAGCAAGTACTGAAAAACTTCCCTGGAGACTAGCATTGAGCAAATATTGTGGGATTACTGAAGACATAAAATATGATTTGCCTTTCTTTGGACTGTATATAGAATGGATATGTGATGATCAAATCAGGACACATAAAGAGAAATGAGCACGAGAAAAATGATTGATTAGATGTGTGGTCTAGGGTATGTACAATTAGGGAAAAGAGGCCTCAGGTTGGACTCCTGCATTTCCCAGAAAATGAGTATTTGTTTTGAGATCTTGGGTGGGACTTAAAGAAGTGAATGGAAGAAGAGTTATGGGGAGCCTAGGTGGACATGAGAAAATGAAGAGACAGGGACATGAACCCCATCTATGTGTGTGTTCTGGTGATGGTGTGTGTAGATGTGTGGAGGAAAATGGCAGAATGGACTAGAATATTTACCAGGATGAGTAGAGGGATACTGTATGTGTTTATAGATGAAGGGGAACATTATAGAAGAATTTAGAAAACAGGAAAGGAACTCAAACTTAAATAAAATATAGGAGAAAGCTGCAGACTTCTCTGATATCTTATTTATCAAGTCCAATCCCCTATTTTTCCCTAGTGCACAGCAGAGAGCATATTACATAATTCATATTCAACTGGTATTTGTTGAATAAGTGAATGAAAAAAAATAGAATTGAAAAAGGAACAGGTATGCAATGGTTTAGGTCCTATGATAACCCTAGGGAGCTATCATCTCCTTCTACTTGGAACATTTCCAGGGCACTGAGAACTGCTGACACGGTTAAGAATAACTGAAATCATAATGATCAATTCATTATGAATTTCCGAGGAGAAATGTTTTTGCATTCAACAGATATTGGTCATTTTAATTTTTAAAAACCCTAAAAGAAAAGTCTCCTCTCTGAATCTTATTTTCCAGATCTAGTTGAATGTTTTGAGACTATGGATATTTTCAACCCAGGGAAATGCTCCGAGATTAATCTTTGTTTGGATTTACTTTTTTTTTTTTTTTAAAGAAGAGAATCAATAACAAATGATATTTTTAATTATGAGAGTTTAGGCTTCTGCCTCTCTGCACATTCAAGGTTAAGTTAAAAAAAAAAAACATGTGTGGAAGTGTAAGACTCCATCTGTTCATTCTCCTACTCTAAAGGAGGCCAAAGTCAATACCTCACCCTGCAGGTTCCACCTCATCATGCTTTACTAATCGTCATTACCCTGTGGCTGCCACCTGTCCTGGCTCCAATTCAAAGACCCTGGGGAAACCTTCAGGGAAAGGTGAAATCCTTCGTTAGAGTCTCCACAATCCCTGGTCCCCTGCTCCTTAGCTCCTTGCTTGACTTTTCCCTGTGATGGGATGAGGAAGAAGTACCAGTCCAGTAACTAGGCCAAGGGAAGTCATCCTTTGTCCTCTACCCATAGATAACCATACGGCTCCACAACTGCTCATGGAATCTCCAAGCTGGAAGAGACCATGGAGATGATGATGATCCAAACCCCGCTTTTGGCAGATGAGGAGACTGAGTCTGGCAGAATGAATCGCACCAGGACACACAGCTGGTGAGTGGCAGAGCTGAGATCCTTGCTCCAAACCTGCAGTTCTTGTAGGTCAGCATCTTGCCTTATTCCTGTCTCATTGCTCATCATTTTGTATCTATGCATTTTTTGCCTTGGTTTAAAATCAAAGCCGCACATGTGTCACAGAGCAAGTTGATAAGGTTGATTACCACTGCTTTACACATGTAAAATCCCCTTGTGGGGGTTCCCCTGTTGTTCAGTCATGTAAGGCAGCCACCCAAAAATGAATGAAAACTGGAACCACTTGTAACTCGGGGGTGAGGGGTGGGGGGGCTCTTGGAAGAAAAGAACTCCCTTTCAAGACATGTGGCCTCCAGACAAGGTTTATGCAGAGGGTTGATTCTTACACACAAAGAATGCTTCTTTTCTCCAAGATTCCTTGCCAACTTAGAAGAGTTTACGCAAGAAGCTCCGGAGCTGACAGGCTATCGAAGCAACGGAGCTGAATTGCAGGGAGTTAAGTTGAGCATCTGGGAAACCAAAGAGCAGGAAATGCAAATGCACGAATGATTATCACCCTGATTAGTGTGAAAAAGTTTGTCTCACCCTGGCCAATATTTGATAGGCCATTAATTCTGGAAAGGACATGGAGTCCAATTCCCTATTCCCCACCCCCCCAGGTAAACCAACCAAAGCCCAAAGAGAGCAGGTGACTTTGAGTGCTTCAGTTGGAACTGATGTGTTCTCTAAGATACCCATCTAGTGTTCTTTCCTTTGCATTTATGTTAAAAATAGAAAGCTTCTATGAAAGTGACATTGGATTGTCCCCTGGCTTCATGAACTGTTGTAATAAAGTAAGATCCCCTCAAAATGCCAATTACTTTTTTTTTTTTTTGGAAGGGTAACCCATTCTTCAAACCATAGCCAGAGAGATCTTTTAAAAAAAATCACTCAGATCTTATCTCCTGGCTGCTTGTAAACATCCACAGACTTCTCACTGCATGGAGAATAAGAACAGTCCCACTCAGCTCCTTGTACTTTCTGTTTCTAGTTTGTCCCAGGTTGGAACATACATTTTTCTCAACTCTCAATCTGGCTGGGTCCTTCAGTTCATATGTCCTGTCCTCAAAGAGGACATGCCCTGATTGAACCTGTCTAAAAGTATCAAAGCCCCCCCACTTCCATTCCAGTTTCTTGGTGATGTTTTCTTTTGCATGTGTGTAGGGGGTTGGGGGACAGTGCTGGGGATAGCACCCAGGCCCTCGTGCATGCAAGGCAAGCATCTGCCACTAAGCTGTAATCCCAGTCCTTCAGGTCTCTTTACATCACTTACATATACTTCTTCTATTTCTTAAATTTGTCTGCCTTCTCCTGTTATATAGTAACCGCCTCCCAAGATCTAGCCTAGTCCCATATGGGTATACAGTAAGCACTCAGTACATGCATGTTGAATAATGTCATTTTCTACCCAGCATCTCCTATGGGTTATGCACAGGTACTTTGTAAATCACATTACCGGTTCGTCCTCATGATAACTCTGAGATGACTTCAGCTACTCCCATATTATAGATAAGAAAACCAAGGCAGGGAAGTTAAGCAAATTGGCCAGAAAACTTACAAATGGCATTGGTAGGATGCCATCAGGAGTCTGGTCACAGGACCCATACCCTAAGCCACTTGGCTATATTAACAGAATGACTGGTATTTGGGGTAGGTTCTTTTATCTCCCCTCCTTTTATCTTTGCAGGCTAGTGAACAAAGGAGTTTATGGGGAATTACCAAAAAAAAAAAAAAAGAAGTGCCCACAGTGCCCTTAGGGACTTCCTAGTGAAGCCAGACGCTCCTCTCTTGTGGTCTTCTCAGTACAGGCTTCACCTCCTGTTTATTTCTGCTTTCTGTTTTGTTTTTCATCTGTCTCCTTGTAGGGAGCAGCAGGCCAGGCCAGGAGGAGGAGTCATGAAGGGAGGGGTGAGTCAGTCAATAACTCCCATGGAATCTTGGGCCTCATTTTCTTCCTCTGTAAAATCCGGGAAGGATCTCCAAGGTCCATTTCTAGGTTACAAGATTCTGGCTCAGATAGCATTTCACATAGACCTCGACTAAGGTTCTGTCCAGGTCCTCTTCTCCACCATTTCCTCTCCTGTCCACTTGCTCTTTTCCCAGGCCTTACATATCAAGGTTAGAATAACATCGTAAAACAGACCAGGCAAATTCTTCTGATGCCAAGGCATTTGGCAAGAGCTGGCCCGGGCTCTGTGACTTTCATTTCCCCTTGCAAATTTCTAAAGTGCATTCATTCCTACATTATGTTTACCTAAGAAATAAGTGCTGGGCCCCTACATAAGCCCTATGTCAGGCATTGGGCGTAAGACGGGGTCTGGGCATTCATGGAACTAGTACAGACAGAATTAGTCATCCAAGGCCAATCACACAAATAAATGTGAGATTATGACAGTGGTAGGTAACCTAAAAGGGAAGTATATGGTGGTATGAGAGCAAGTGTTCTCAGAGGTTGACCTATTTGGGAAGATGAGTGTGGCTTCTCTGAAGAAATGTCAACTAAAATCCGGGTAATGAGTAGGAGTTCAGCAGAGGAAGAGGGGTGGCTAGAGTGTGCCAGGCAATGAGAAGAGCATGTGCACAGGTCCTGAGGCAGGGGTACATTCTCAGGCTAAAAGGTCACTATAACTGCTGCATAGACACCAACCAACCCTCCCAAAAGAAGGTCGAGAAGACTTCCCTGCAAAGAAGGGGGTGAAGCAGAGGTTTGGAAAAAAAGAAGATGTCAGCAGGTCAAGGTATTTTGACCTCCTGTGGAAGACCATCTCTACCTAGCTGGAGCTTCTCGTGCAGCCTGTGGAAGCTTTTGCTGGGAGAAAGGAGATTCCATTCTGCAAGGTTTCTTGTACATGTTTTCTGTGCTGAGGAAACCTCTTTGGAATCAAGAAGCAAGTCTCCAGCACAGAGGCCCAGACATGAGGAATCCAGCAAAAAAAAAAAAAAAAAAAAAAATCCATTCTTGTCCTGCCCTTGGCTGGCTGTGCCACAGAGGATGGCTGTGTCTGTGTGTCCTGGCAGACTTCCTGCTCCCAATCAACCAGATGAAGATGTACAGATTGAATAGAGGGAATTTGCTAGGAAAGGAAAACCGAGAGTCTGAGACAGGACCCCAGAGCCAGAAGCCTTGCCTTTCCAGTTGCTTGAGAGAGAAATCAAAGTGTGTTTTCCTTTGCAGAAATAATATAATCAACAAAGGCTGTACATTCCAGAATGAAGTTTAGAAACAATAAATGGAGGTGATTCAAAATAGTGGGTAATTGCCCATTCTTCCCCCATTCTATGTGACTCACACTGGATCAATAATCCAAATGACTTTCTTCTCATTAGTCCCCAAATGGAAAACTTTGCCGTGATTGTAAAGGGGAGAGTTAATGTGTATTCACTGAAATCTGTCTCATAGATGCTAAGTAGCTCCACAAGCTTAAAACAAAACCACCCTACAGGCTTGGTAACTTTCCACAGCAGAGGAGATAATGGAGAATTCTTGGGGAGGAGCAGGCAGAGACGCACTTGTGCCCGGCACTTGGGAAAATTTAAGATGCAAGGCGGGTCAGCCCCTTTGTGAAGTGTGAATGTTAGTGTGTTAAATAAACATTTTCATAAAAAGGAACCTGCCTTGACAGTTATTTTTAAAAGTCTGGCACATATATTTTTCCTTCATTCAAAGAACTCAAAATTGGCTTAAGTGGAGTTTAATTGAAAAAGTTCGCCTCAAGAATATGATTAGACCTGAAAAATTTTAGCCAATAGGGGAATTTTTTTTCATGAAGTTATGACCAAGTGGAAATAGTGTTATAATAGCAGTGTCTGTGTACTGGGCACTGTTAAAATTATATATGTATATCTTTGAGCATCAACAGCTAAGTGAGTTACAAGGTTATGGTTCTGTGACAGGTTTCTGGTGACATTATAAGCCGCAGGCACAAAGCTAAAACCATTCAAATTCCTAAACAGAATTAGAGTTAGATTAGAAAATATTCCTGTCATAATTATCCACCAGGCATGGTTAGGATCTTTTCTGCACATGAGCCTTGCCTTCATAATAAAGGGTAATCTGATTCACACATAATGAAAGCATAGGCTATTCCAATAGGAACAGGCTTCTGATTTTTTAGTTTGCCCATCCCCACCCAATTCATAAAGAAAGAAAATATAATGAACAGCAGATCAGAGAGTTCAGGTGACCTGCAGATTCAAAGGTTCACAATGGAACCTTCAAACTCAGATCTCTCCATTTATCACTTTGATGCTCCTCTCGGATGTACTTCTAGCCTTGCCATTGATGGAGACCTCTGGAATTTTTGTGTAAGAGGAATGTTGGGGGTACCAGTTTGACTGACTCAAAGGAGAAGGCAGCTAGGGTATGATTCAAAAACTTGAATGTGGATCTGGTAATCTCATCTTGATTTATATTTCTTAGAGTAATGATGTTGTAACAAGCTCATAAAGGATAGTGAGGTGCTCATTCTCAAATATCAGGAGGAAGGAGTTAGAGGGCTTCTGGGCTGCCTGCAGCCATGGAGAGTGGCACAGAGTACACGTTTATGGGGAAGGATGGAGATCACTGTTGGGTGGAGAAGGAAGTCCAGGTCCAACTCCAGGTGGTCTCCACAGACACTGAGATCTCATTACTGCTCAATGGGGATAGAAGTCCCAGGTCCTTACCTGGTTTTCTCTGACAACCCAGGGGAAGGAGATGGTGGGAATACTGAGGTACCTTATAAAGTCTCACAGGATCGGCAGAGTCTAGGTTCCCTTCCCACTGTTTGTTGATGGTGACGGGGAGATATGATATTTTCCATGTTGTTTGGCTGGAGTAGAGGGGATTATGTCAAAATATTTTCTCTCTTGAGAGGCTGCCCCTTTCCTTGTCCTTTGACTAAACCGTGCAGACTTTTGATGAGGGATTTTGCTGTTGTTGTTCTTTCCTGGTGTCTATATAGAGTTCCTAATCTGGATGATATGAAAGACTAGGGGGACTTGCCACTGTGTCATTTTTCCAGTTCCAAGACAACTAGGCAGTTGGTCTTCTTCTCACTTTTCAAAGACTTTTTGTGTGTTCTTTGTATATATATAACATCCAGGGATTTTAGTTTTACTTAATGAAAAGAAAAGGGGGGAAATATACTTACTTCATCTTCCCAAAGTGAAAGCTATCCATGTCTTTACCTGTAAAAAGGAACATGAGGGCCACATGCAAGTTCAGGGAAAGCTGCTGTGACATTGTGTAGCTCCACCCTGGCTCCACCCCTGTCAATCATCTCTCTCCAAAAATGAAGGCCCATCACCTAGGGTTTGCCATCTCTCCCTCTGGGGATGGCTTGTGTTCTCCCTCAAAGTGTCTCTGGCTTACCTAAATAAACCTTTGTCTGTGTCTCTGGAAGTTACTGTTATTATTTTACAGTCATGTCAAGGGTGACATGCAGCATGTAATCAGAACAGACTTCAATATTTTTATCTCATTTAGTATTATGGTTTTGAGAGATGTCTGCGTTGGCATGTGAAGATTTAGGTACTAACTCACTTTCTTTCTTTCTTTCTTTTGTTGTTTTTTTTTTTTTTGGTGCTAAGAATTGAACTCAGAGCACTTAACCGCTGAACATCCCCAACCCCCTTTTTGCAGGAGCACTTAACCACTGAACAGCCTCAAGTGTTTTTTGTATTTTATTTAGAGAGGGTCCCACTGAGTCGCTTACACCTGGCTAATTTGCTGAGGCTGGCTTTGAACCCTCGATCTTCCTGCCTCAGCCTCCTGAGTTCCTGGGATTCCAGGTATCCACCACTGCACCCAACTACTAATTTACTTTTGATGGCTGCTCGTTCAGGCATAGGATCAATGAGCTGGTTTATTAGCATATATACAGATGCACACTCAACAGCCCTCATAATCTGACATTCACGTGACCCATGTGGATTGTATTAAGTTGCTTAAATTTTCTTTGTCACTGAATAAATGTTTTAAGGAACTATTGGGAGGTGAATTGAATACATCTAAAATGGGGTGGGAATGGGTGGGAGGTTGTAGGTTATAGTAAACAGTTGCCCTGGACTAGTAACAACAATGACAGCTACCATCACTATCATCATCGGATTATTCCCTGCTATATGACAACTATTTATTTCTCATAACTTGTGAAGTGGCACTGCCCTTATTTTAAAATTAAGAAGATGCATCCACAGAAGTCAAATAACTTGCTGAAAGTCAACTAGTTACTACTTGTCAATGAAATCTTTAAAGGAAAGCCCCATCACAAATGGAAAAAAAAGTAAATGCATTTATTTTATATCATATGACAAGAAACTCCAAGGATCATTCATTCAGTAGTTCTTGACATCATTGAGATGGAAATATGCAATCTATGTTGTTCTCAGTGTCCGCATGCTCTTTTAAACTTAGTTTGAAATATTAGCTACCCTCAAGGGTGCAAAAAAAGGAAGACCAACTTCCTAGGAGTCTTGGAACACCCTTCAAGGGTGTTCCAGCCATCACAGGTAGAAGAGGAGCATTTGTGTGTGTGTGTGTGTGTTCTCTCTCTCTGTCTGTCTCTCTCTCTCTCTCTCTCTCTCTCTCTCTCTCTCTGTGTGTGTGTGTGTTTTCTGTCACCAACAAAAATATTTTTTAGAATTTGCAATAAAGTTTCCCAATGTCATATTCATCAGAATTGTATCACATGCTCAGGACCAGCTAAGCAATTTGCAACACTCAGTGCAAAATCATAATGTGATATCTCTTGTTCATTCATTATTAAGAATTTCTAGAAGACAGCAGAGCACCAAGACAAGCGATGGAGAACTTTCAAGATTAGGATCCTGTGTGGTTTGCACAGATGGCATCCCCTTCAAATCATCCTTGTCCATGAGCTTGGGCAGGCTATTTTCAGACAAGGAGAAAAGGGGTACTATCACTGGCTTAATGCCCATTGGGATTTTGGGATTTACTCCTGAAAGTTGAGGTAGGGGTGATGTTTCCCTGAACCCCAGGGAGAGAGTGGAAATCAGAACAAGATGGAAATACTGCCGTGCAGGAGGTGCAGCAGCATCTGGTGGTAGCATGTGTATCTCCAAGGTCTCTGTTTACCTTACTGAGCTGCCTCTCAGGAGTTCAGATGTCGGGGGGGATCTAGCTCAGTTCAGTCACCATAGGATTTAGAGCAAGTTGTTTTGTTTCCTTGCACTTCAACTTCTTTATTTGTAAAGATCGGAATTTATGAGAAGGCCCCATGTTTCAAGGTGTGGCCTTCATGCCTCTGTCTGTCCATCAGCAGAGGGTGGCATCTTGAGCTCTCTCCTTAAGTAATAATGGCCACAGGTCCATAAGAATCAGCCCTCCTTCCTTCTTCTCTTCTGTGGTCAGATATCTCCTTGTACTGATGTATCTCTGGGGGGTGTTCGAGTGCTGTTTTCTACTTGGGAGCTGAGAGAGAAGGTAGGGGAAGGTCGCTATTTCTTGTTTCCACCACAATAGGAGACGGCCCTGGCAGCTGAGTAAATGTACTGTGACATAAAGTCCTAGAATGTGGAGACTCAGCCTTCCATGCCACCCTAGTTGTGGGCACTGGAATCGTGCCTTTTCCTGGCAGCTTGACTCTGGTTCACACACTCAGCTATGTCTCCCATCCTGGGGTAGATTACAAGATGCCACAAATACTTTTCCTATTTCCCTGCCCTTACATGTGGTATAGTGATTTCACTCACAAAGAGACAGAGTCTATTTTTTCCACTTCCAAATCTAGGCCAGCCTTAGGACTTCCTTTGGGCAAATGGAACAGAAATAAACATGGCTGACCAAGAGACTTAAAAATGTGCACTGTAACTCCTACTCTCTTTCTGGATTTTAGGAGCTTTGAGACTGTCAGGTGAAGAAGCCCAGATGAGCTTGTTGGAGTAGAAGGGACCATAGAGCTAAAACTCCCCCAGATATGATGTGAGTAAGGCCATCTGTATTAATATTCTATTGCAACCATTTTTTAAAAAAATGAGAGAAAATATGAGAAGTAACACATTTTTTGTTGAGAGTTATTTGACGTGGAGGTAGGAAATAGAGGGAATCATTTGGGAAATTTTAACATAAAAAAAGAAAATACAGGGAGAACTTCTTGGTTTTCCTTCAAGTGATCAGAGATACATTCATGGCAAGTTGAAGTAGGATGCCGAGAATATGTTGCTATCTAGCAGAGTAGCACCGTGCATGTTTTCTGTCCTGGTGTAACATGTTAGCACAGACACAATGGCTTAACACAACACACTTTTATCACCTCCTGTTTCTGTGGCTAAGAGTTCAGGTTTGGGTGGTTGGGTCCTCTTATTAGTGCCTCACAAGTGGGCATTCGAGGTGCCACCAGGATGCAACTCATCTGAAGGCTTGACTGGGGGATAAGCCACTTCCATGTTCTCTCATGTGATGGGACACACGCATTCCCTGTGGCTGGGCAAATGAGAGCCCAGCTCTTTGTTTGGCTCGACGCCATGCTCAGCTCCGTATGGTTACCTATATTCCCTGGAGGCCACCTGTGGTTCTTAGAGACTGTCCACAGTTCTATGCCCTGTGGGATTTTCCAACAGGGCTGCTTCCTTCTCACCTGAGCCAGCAAGCAGAACTTCAGAGTAAATCTGCTCAGAAGACAGAGTACTGTAACCATACCATCATCATGGGAATAGAATGACCACCTTTGCTACACATTCTAATGCTTAGAAGCAAGCCATACATCCTACCCACACCCTGAAGGAGAGGATTGCACAGACTCATGGATATCAAGAGATAGGCATCAGGGGGACCACCTTGATGTCTGCCTCCCCATATTCCCAATCAGGTAGGTGGGAAACATGCAGGATTTGCCTTCTTTGTATTCAGATTGTCTACATATAATCATTAGCAAGTCACCCTATTTCTTTCCCAAGCTTTTTTCTCCATTCTGGAAAGTCTTCAGGAGAGCTGACCATTTTCAGGTTAAATCATTTAGATCAAAATGGATAAGCATCTTGCCAATTAAAAAAAAATGACCCTGGCCAGGTATGGTTGTGCATACCTCTAATTTCAGCTAGCTGAGAGGCTGAGGCATGGGGACCACAAGTTTGAGACCAGTCTGGGCAAATTAGCAAGACACTATCTCAAAATTTAAAAAAAAATTAAAAAGGACCATGGATATAGCAGAGTGGTTACTGGGTTCCATCCTCAGTACTGCCAAAAAAAGAAAACATATGATGCTGAGTCTGACAAGGACAACTTTAGTCAAAATCTCCCACACTTTGCCTCATTAGGAGATACAAGCCCGTTCTGTGCTTTCGTTACAACATCTCTAAGAACAGGGCTTCACCAGGGTCTCATGAAGGATTGGAGATGTGCTGAATTAAGTAAAGCAATATAATAACATTGGTACAAAGGGACAGGGTCAGAACTTAACAACACTCTCGCCTGACAGGTTTTGGCTAATTGAGCAAAATAAAAATTTGCTTGGAAAAGAAATGTTGATCCGATGCCAGCTAGAAGGGAAATTTCATAAACAAACCTTGGAAAGGAACAGAACCAAGTCATAAGCTTCCAATTTTGATTACAGTTTCTGAAAACAGAGAATTAAATTTAAAACATATTTTTTTCCTTCCTGCACCCCACCGTGTTGAAGTGGATTAGAATACACACTTCTTCCTGGTCAGCATGTCTTTCATCCCTCCTCAAATTGCCTTAACAATGGCGCATCTGTACGTCGAAACAAACAGACAACTGGGGAGATTAATGAACTGAACTCTAACCTTGCAAGTATTTATTCCAAGGCTCAGGGGAAATGCATTTCTGTGCCAGTGAAAATCCCGAAACTGTCTCTGATAATTTGGTATTAGAGATAGCTCTGTCAAATGCTCCTTGAGGCATTGTGAACCGCGCCCGTCCCCTGACCCCAAGCTTTTTGGTCCTTACATTCCTCTCCCCCCATTCAAATGGATGCCCCCCGTGTCCTCCCAATGCTACTCTAAAAGAGTCCCTATTCAATAATATTAGCTGGCATTTATTAAACACCTACTACATCAGGTGCCATGGTCAGCTATTTTATTCATCATCTTCCTCATCCATTTTTGAGCATTGTTGTATGAAAGGCAATCTCATATTCATTCATTAATGTTTGTACTAACCATGTGAAGCAGTTTGGTTTAAATAGAGTCCAACTGTTTACTTGTGCATTCATTTCTTAACATCAGAAGATGCAATGGGAATCAGATCTCTTAAAAAGTAATTAAAAAGAAGGAAATGGCTCTTGAACATTGTCTAGATATTTCCTTTGTTACAATCATGGGGAGGGGGAAAAAGTAGTGTTCACAGCCAAAACTCGTATAAAGAGGAAATCATTGTCTCCGGCCTTTTGGTGACTCCTTCGGTTCACATAGGTATCTGACTGACACATTCCCATCTTTGTAATTGAAGGAGGGGGACGTCCCCCTCTCTCCTTACAATATGACACTACTTTAGGAGAAAAAAGGGACAAAAGACAAATATGGATCAAAAATATAGAAATACCCAAAGTGGTAAGATATGGAGTCAAATGACAAGTTTATCATGGCTATTACTGTCCAAAGATGACCTCTCCCCTCTGTACGCTGCTCCTCACATGAGGAGGTGGGGTTTATTTTTGCTCCTCTTGATTCTGGGGTTATCCTGTGACTGCTTAAATTTATGGAATGTAAAGTAACAATCTAGTATTTTCATTTGCAGGCCTTGAGAGACTGGCAACTTCTGCTTCATAATTTCGAATGCTGCTTCTTGGAAAGAAATGCCATGTTGTTAGGAAGACCAAGCAGTAATGTGGAAAGGGCCCTCTGGAGGGCAACTAAGAACCTCTGCTATAGCCCTTGCTGAACTTTCAGTTGACAGTGAGCATCAACTGCCAGCCATGTCAATGTGGCCAACACAATTTCCTAGTCATTCTAACACTCTAGCCAACACCAGAAGAAGTAGAACTTCCCGTTTAATTTACAGAATGAGAAGTAATGAATTGTTTTGTTAAGGCACTACATTTTGAGTTAGGAATAACCAGTATATCTCTTTCTTCATACGGGGTTATTTTCTGCAAGCCATTTAGTTTACAATGTCTTTCTTTTCCTTTCCAATTTTTCTCTCCTAAATTTATATCACAGAAACAACAAGCTAATATAAGACTCCTTCTTGCTGTCCCAACAACATTTTCATCTCTATACCTCAGAGGACCTATCAGGACTTGAATGAAGTTTGAAGAGAAAATATCAAATCGTCAGTGTACCAGATTTTATTTTGTTTTGTTTTGGGTAGTAGTAGGGTTCCAGGATTGAACTCAAGATCCCCTGACCATTGAGCCACATCCCTAGCCCTACTGTGCATTTTATCACTGAGCTGCTTAGCACCTCACTGTTGCTGAGGCTGACTTTGAACTCACAATCCTCTTGCTTCAGATTCTCGAGCTGCTGAGATCACAGGCGGGGGGTGACCAAACTGGCTTCTTGATCAGATCTTTATGGTTATACATGGTAGTTGGGTTCATCTCCCAAAACAGACATGCATGGAAATCAATTTCAGTTCATGATTGCCCCTTCTCCCTCCTGTTGTTGTTCTTGAAAGGAGGACTTTCTACTACTTTAGTTTCAATTTTCTGTACTTATGCTCAACAACAAAAGTGATTCAATTTGTGGATTTGATGAAGTGTGGACCACAGGCAGGCCTCCAAGGAGGCTGCCCTTGCAAATGCACATGACCTGTAACACCCTCACAGAGTGGTTAGAGGCATGCAGGAATGCTGTGTTAGCATGATTCCTGAGGGTGTTTGGGGACTCATCAGCAGATGTGGCTCTGTTCTTCAAGCTGTCACCATGCCCCATATTTTTACACACACCTTTTCAGGCTCCAGGAGCTACGTTCTACGTGGCACCATAAGGACAGCTATCTATCATTTGATTTCATGTCATTTCTACCTGATTATGCGATCATTGTATTAATTTGTAGACTGTAGATTATATTTTAATGGTCTGGTTTACATTCTCCCCCTCTCTCTTTTTCTGGCTGATAAAATTTTAAAAGGACATCTGTTGTGTTAAAGATGACTTTTTCGGTAGGTTGCAAAGTCGCTGGAATGTATGGTAGCAATTTTTCTTAGGTAACAACCTTTCCTATCTTATCAAACCAGGCTTTGGCTGTGGAAGGGCTCTTTTAATTCAGTTGTTTGACTTTACCATGGGTGGACTGGCTGAAAGAATAACCCCCTCTCACATCTCATTCTGGCTTCTTGCACATCTGTCTTCAACTTTGAAGAAGGGATTTGGAACGTGGAGGCCTGGCCAGAGGCTGATGAGAAATTCTAAAGCTGTTTGATGGGGATTTGATGATGACTCTGTCTCCTTCAGTGGATAGAGGAAGATTGAGAGAAACTGTGTGCTGTGATCTAATTGTTGGCATCACCAATGGCAAATATTTAAATGAGTTTCTCTCTGTGCAGGAGAGAAACTCATTTAAATTGTCAGTGGCAATGGTTTGTAGCTGTGGTCATTTTGTTTCCTCCTTCTTCCCAGAGAACGTCTGCAAATGTCGAGAGTGCCATGACTGGTCGAGGAAGAGAGTGCTAGTGGGTAGATGCCTGCCTGGGAGGCTGTTAAGCACATGATACATGGGACAATGGGAATGTCATCCACAGCAAAGAATTTTCCAGCTCCAAATAGCAATAGCAATAAGAGGGAGATTGAGCAAATGCCATCTGTGGATATAAATTTCTCCTCCATCACCGAGGTGAAGCAGGACAAAGGGAAATGAGATGAAATATGAGTAGAATGAGGTATCAGCCCTTCTATCATCACTCACTGTGTGTCACAGAGCAACGGCCATTCACACCAGAGAGGAGCACTAGCCATGGGATGTCATGGCCCCTGGCAAAGGCACAAAGAGGCCAAGAGCCAAAGGGCTCTTCAGAATTTGGGGAATGAGTCCTTTTTTTCCTATTATCTTTTCCTTGGGGAGAAAGCTCATCCAGTATCATCTCTTAAACTTATCATTCCCAAATTTCTGTATTCATCCCAGTCGTTTCCTCTGACATTTAGCTTCATATACCCAAATGGGTGATTTGGTGCTTCCGTGTTGCTGCCTCTTAGATGTTTCTAACTTGACGTGTTCAAAGTGGAACATTTGATTTTTCTGTCTCCCAGACTCATCTCTCACCCCCCAGTAAAGACTCCTTTTTTTTTCTAGAACATATGCACCATCTGCCAACTGTTTAGGACAAAAACATGATTCTTCTCATTTTCCAAGTACCTACATCCAATGTTATAAATTCTAGAGAGTCCACCTTTTAAATACAACCCAATATTTACCCCATTAATATTTACCCATATCCTTTTGTACTCCCTTAAGTCAGGCTGCCACAACAGATAGGCCCCGATGATTGATGGGATGGCTTCCTTCATGTCTCACCTTCAACTTTGCCCCTTTGTCTAGTTCCCATCCAATCTACAGTATGACACAGACATGCAAAGTCCATCTCAACTTTTCATGGCATTAAGTCTTTAGAAGTCATCTATTGCTCTTATACTGTCATCTCCATGTCTTACCTGGGTTTCAAATTCCCATGGGCTCTCGTTGGTTAGTCCTTTAGGACTGGTTTAGTTGTAAGAAGAGACACACGGGGAGATGACAGCCCTGTCATGACACAGGGCAAGAGTCGGGTCAGGGACTCTCTGCAAGTCAAAATCCACCAAGAAGCACCAGCAAAACACTAGAAGACTAAAAAGGGGAGATTGTTCCCTGTAGTAGTTCAGGGCCATGCTGATGTTTTGATTTTGAGCTCCTAGGCTACAGAACTCTTGTACAATAAATTTTTTGATGTTCTAAGCCACCCAGTCTATAGTCGTTTGCTGTGACAGCTCCAGGAAACTAATGCAGACTCCTCACTTCTCACTTCTTCCCTCCCCTCCCTCCAGTCACATGGGCTGTCTTCCTCTTCCTTAATGTGTCTAGCTGACTCTTTCTAGAGGCCCTTATTTTTAAAATGTTATTTACTGGTGCATTATAGTTATACAAAATAGTGGGGTTCATTCTGACATATTCATAAATGCTTATAATATAGTTTGCTCCATTTCAATTCCAATACTTCCCCTTCCCCTTTCCCTCCCTTCCTTCCTCCCCTGATTCCTTTCCTCTATTCTATTTATTTATTTTTAATTTGTGCATTATATATAAAATATATATGTAATTTTAATGGGATATATATAAGCACCATATATATGTACATGTATGTAATGTATTTATACATGAATTATATTCATACATGAATGATATAGTTATACATACACATAGCATAATTTAGTTAAGTTAATGCCTCAGTTCTTCTCCTTTTCTCTCTGCCTTCTTCCTTGGTCCCCAGCCTCTACTCTCCTAATCTCCCTTCCATTTTTGCAAGGTCTTCTTTTTTAAAAAAATTTCTTTTTTTCTCTCTTGTTTCTGCAAATGAGAGAAAACATTTAACCCTTGACTTTCTGAGTCTGGCATATTCCACTTAGCATATTGTTCTCCAGTTCCATTAATTTACTACCAAATGACATAATTTTACTCTTGATGGTTGAGTAGAACTCCACTGTGTACATGTACCATGTTTTCATTCATCTGTTGATTGATACCTAGTTTCTTTCTATAACTCAGCTACTGTGAATTGTGCTGCTACAAACATTGGAATGCATACATCACTCTGGTGCGCTCATTTTAGTTCTCTTGGATAAATACCAGGGAGTGGGATAGCTGGGCCATATGGTGGTTCTATTTCTAGTCTTTTGAGGAATCTCCATACTGCTTTCCAAAGTGATTGTACTAATATGCAGTCCCACCCATGATGTATAAAGTGTACCTTTTCTCTGCATTCTCTTCAGCAATTATTATTATTTGCATTCTTGATGATTTCCATTCTGGCTAGAACGAGATGAAATTAAGTTTCCTTTTTTTTTTCCCTGGGGAAAAAAATGTGTTTTTCTTTGGTGATCACAGGCTCGTTTGTTCTTATCACTCAAATGACATCTTCAATGTCACTCTCAGGGAGAGTACTTCTCTGATCACCATATCTAACACAGCCACCACATACTATTTATTCCATACCACCTTGCACTGTTTTGATTTTCTGCTTAGGACCTAACGCTACATGCCATTTTTCTTGTTTATTCTTATTTGTTTGTTGTTATTTGTTTATTGCTATTCACCACTACCAATGTAAACTCCACAAAACAAAAACATTTTCTCTCTTGTTAACAGCTATTTTCTGCCACCTAGAACAGTACCTGAATTTAATGAACAGGCCATGAGTATTTTTTGAATGAGTGCATCATTAAAGAAAAAAAAAGTCTCTGCTGACGTGAAGCTGGTTTTTGAGTGACTAGATAATAGGAAATAGACCATGAGTAATTTGATTGGATCTGTGACATGCGGAGGGTAAGTCTTTTCAATGAAGGGAGCTGGAGTTCTCCAAAGAAGACTGGCTTCCTATGGGTAAGAGGACTCTCAGCCCATGTTTAATGTTTAACCTTTGGTAGAGGAGGGACATGGTTGGTTATGCTCCAGTAACCCCACCCTTTTCCCTCTACAAATATTTATGCTGTGAGCTCCCCAGTCCTACCGGGAGCCTGGGAGAGCTACACACCAGCACTGTATCTAATGGAGACATTGCAGTGCTATTAGCACAGATGGCTGTCATATGTATGCAAATGAGAAACAAATTGAATTTGGTGTCCCCTCTCACCAGCTGTCCTATCAAGGAAGGCTCCTAGAGCAGCAAAAGAACTGCTGCTACACTGCTAATCTGTCACCACAGATTAATTACAATGAGCACATTAATCACCATTTGTTTCTAGCACAAAGGAAAATATCTTGTTTTTCAAGTACGTTCTGTTAAAAGAAGGTGTCCAGCCTTGTAGAAACAAGGCCCAACAAGGGCAGGAGGCTTCGTTAGTTAAGGACGAGAGGCAAATGAGGGATGAGAAGCCCTAAGCTATGCAGTGCCCTCAGAGCTCTCTCTAGTGAGGACCCAAGAAGAAGCCATGAGTCTGGACAACGAGGGACAGTTAGCCAGCTCTTGAACAGAGAGTCGGGTGTTTCCCAGAGCTCATTTTACCCAGGGGGATTCCCAAACAATCAGGAACTAACTAAAACAAATGTTTTAGATGAATAATAATAATTAATAATCATAATAATCATAACGAAGAATAATCATTATATGCTAGAAAGTGCAATGGATAAGGCATTAACTGAGGATTCAAAGAACCAGATTTTACTTCTGCATGTACCTTGTTCTTATTTAGAAGTTGTAATAAACTAGTGTTTTTAAGAATCCTCTTGGAGATTCAAGATCCATTTAAAAATTGCATGCAATGGAATCTGTTCTCATAAAACACAGGTGGGCACAGACTGTCGTGTGCAGCTACAGTGGGCACGTTGATTCTTGGAAACATTTCTGTGCAAACACATTAAGAAGGTTCTTAATGTTCTAAGCCACTTACCAAACTCTAGTGCCTACTTCCCCTGTGACCCCTAAAACACCACCATGAGGTCAGGTTCTCAGCTTGAGAGGCTGTGACTCTCAACATCATCTACTCATTTTTTCACTCTTTAATTCAACAAACATTTCTTGGATGCTGTAACTTGATGATGGATATGTACTGATGAAGGAAACAGGTGCTGCTGATTCTCATAAAACTTGCACTCTGGGAGGGGGGAAGGAGGGAGGGGGAAGGAGGGAGGGGGAGAGAGAGAGAAAGAGAGGGAGGCAGAGAGAGTGATCAAATAAATATAGACTCTTCACTAGAAAGAACAGCCTACAATGGAAGATTCTTGTAGGTCCACTTAAGGAGGGTATCTTGATTCTAAGAGCCGTGGGCAGTTATTGCAGGCTTTACATAATAAGAAAAGCAGATTACATTTGTATTTTAAAAAGACCTCTCATCTTTGACATTAGAAAGAGGTTTGGGGTCTTGGGGTAGCCTTGGCTGGTTAAGAGTTTCAGATCAAGTGTTAACCATCCTGTGATTCTATACTGTACAATGTAAGGCAATTCAAAAAAGAAATAGCAGGTAGCATCCTGCAAATTTGCTTTCAGTGTTTGGGAAGGGAGGAGAAGTCAATGAATGGTTCAGTGCCTTATCAAGAACTGAGAATTGCTTTTGGATGGAGGGGTGCCAGGAGCATTTGAACCAAGTTAGGCACGAGTCTTACTTTCAAAGGACTTAAGGTCAGTCTTTGAAAGTCAAGAATTTCATGAGTCAAACTATCAAAAATGAACAGAAGCATGAAGATAACAAGAGGGGTGTGTGTGTGTGTGTGTGTGTGTGTGTGTGTGTGTGTGTGTGTGTGTATGTGTTGGAAGCACCCATCGAAGTAGAGGAAAGAATCATTCCTGTGAATTTAAACTGCAGTGCCTTTCAATTTCCACAAGGATTTTTTTTTAATATAAGGATAGCCAAACAGCTCCTTGATGACTGTTGTGTTAGCACAAGAATGGAGAAGCTTCTTCTTTAAACAACTAATGAAATTTCACATGAGGTTTAACCAATCTGTGGTCTCTTTGTATGTAAATGAGTCCACACTATATCAAAAGAGGCTGATGAAATAAAGTCATGCCATGGGCAAATATTTTTGTCTGTCTAGCATAAGATGTTGGAAGAAAGCACAGCCATTATATCTTTGGCTTTCTATAAAGTAGAATTCTGGTTTTCCAAAGGAGCAATAAAATTACTGGAAGAGAGAAAGTTGACAAATAGTTGTGATGGTTAATTTTATGTGTCAATGAGTCCAGGTTAAGGGATGTACAGATAGCTGAGGAATCGTTATTTGGGGTGTTTCTAGAAGGGATTAGCATTTAGTCACGTGGACTGAGAAAGAAGATCTGTCCTTACCAATACTGCCAGCAGTATCCAATCTGTGGAATATCCATATAAAGCAAAAGGGCAGAGGAAGGGGAAATTCACTCTTTTTTCTTGAGTTGGGGCATCCTTCTCCTCTTTACTTTGGATCTTGGAGATTTTTGGTTCTCCGGTTTTGGGACTCTGGAACTTACATCAGTAGCCACTCCTACTTCTTGGGTCTTCAGACTCAGAGGCAGAGAATTAATACATTGGCTCCCCTGACTCACAAGCCTTTAGACTGGGATTGATTGACACCACCAACTTTCCTGGTTCTCTAGTTTGCAGACAGAAAATCATGAGGCTTTTGGTTTTCCATAATTCCAGGAGCCAAGTCCAACAACAAATCCCCTCACATATCTTTATATATTTTATTGGTTCTGTTTCTCTGGAGAACACTGAATTATATGATAAGGATCCCCTACTGAGAAATCTATCCTGAGAAAAGAAAGAAAATGTACTTTAAGATATTTATCATCAAAGAAATGGAGAAAAAATCCATATTCCCCCACCCAAACAATATTGATTGAATAGAGAATGGTCAACTCAATGCAGTAATTTTAAAGGCATGATTGAGATGTGTATTTCTTGGCCTAAAAATGTGTGTCCTTGATAAATCCAGTGGGTGACCAAAACAGTCTTCAAAATAATATTCATTTTGTGATATTACTGATATAAATAAATGAAAAATAGGAGTCATTAGAGAGAGACTTCCTCATCTTCCAGCCACCAAACTTACAAAACTGCCTTGATTAGTACACTTATTCTGTCCTTCATCCTGGGTTCAAAGGAAGAGGATCCCTGCTCCCTTTGAAGACCAGTCCTTTTAACTTTTTATCCAAACTCCACCTTCTTTTGATTTCTCAGGGACTTCACTGCTAAAGAAACTATCCTTTTCTTGAACCTCATGAAATTCTTCCTTTCCATTGGGTTCTTCTCATCAGCATGGTAAAAGGCTCCCATTTCCCCACATCCAACAGTACATGCCGCACCATGTACACTCATCCATTCAGAGCAAAACTCAAAAATTTTGCCTACAATGACCATTTCCATTTCAACTCACTCCAATCTGGTTTCTGCCCCCATGACTCCACCAAAAGCTTGTCAAGCATACAAACTGCCTTCAGATGCTTTGGTTATTTCTCTGACCTCCTCTGATTCACTCTGAGGTGTTTGATACCATTCACATTCCCTCTTCTCAAAATCGTTTCATTTCAGGTCTTCCTTTTCTTCCAGGACCTTTAGACAAACCAATGTCTGATATGGAATGCTTCCAGGTTTGATTTCTCTTTTCTCCCTTAAATTGTTTCTTCTTAACATTGCCTGCATGTTAGCATCACCTGGGAAGCTTTCTAATTTTAATTAGAATTCTCTTGCTCTGGCAGGTTTTGAAAGCTTCAAGAGTGACATTTATGTACAAAGTTGAGAAATACTGCCTCAGTCATTTGGTGTCATTTGGTTCCATGGTTTTACAAATTATCCTCATTAGGCTGCATTAGTACTAAATTTATATCTTCAGCCCCTGGATGGAAGTCACTGGAAGAACTAGGTGAGCCCATTCTGGAAGGAACTCAGCATGTCTTGATCACACTTCCCCTGTCTAAGCCTGGAGCTGGGAGATCAGCATTATCCTGTCAAGAGCCACATTGGGCTCTTATGATGTCACATGAATGTGAACACCACACAATCAGCCCTAACAAGAGCAGAATTTCTTGTCAAGGAACTTTTGCCCACTTGACGCCAGTGTCTCAGCAGTGGTATGCCAATTTTACTTGGACAAAAGTTGAATGAAAGGATATGGAGACTCGTTGGAAAACTTGGAATGGAACCACCATTTGACCCAGCTATCCCACTCCTCTGTTTAAACCCAAAGGACTTAAAAACAGCATACCACAGGGACACAGCCACATCAATGTTTGTAGCAGCACAATTCACAATAGCTAGCTAAACTGTGGATCTAACCCAGATGCCCTTCAGTAGATGAATGAATAGGGAAACTTTGGTATGTATACTCAATGGAACATTACTCAGCATTAAAAGGGAAAAATCATTGCAGGTAAATGGATGGAGTTGGAGAATATAATGCTAAGTAAAGCAAGCCAATCCCAAAGTACCAAAGGCAGAATGTTTTCTTTGATATGAGGATGCTGACTCATAAGGGTGATGGGGTGAAGCCGAGCATGGGAGGAATGAAGGAACTTTAGAGAGGGTAAAGGAGAGAGAGGGGAAAGAAGTGGGAAAGTGGGTAGGAGTGATGGTGCAATGAGTTAGACATCGTTACCCAAAGTACATGTGTGAAGACACGAATGCTGTGAAAATATTTTGTGTACAATTAGTGACTTGAAAAATTGTACTCTATATGTGTGATATGAATGAATTGCATTCTACCCATCATGTATAACAAATTAGAATAAATAATTTAATAATAAAAATAGAGACAATTAGGCTTTCATTCTCGGTGCTGATTGACTGTAGAAGCATTTTTCAGGCTACTCTAAGTTTATACAGGTTCGTATAATGTTTGTTACACTGCTCACCTGCACACCCCTCCCACCCCATCAATGAGACATCAATGATGCCAAATAAATTCTTCTGTGGTTGCTTTGCAGCTCTAACTGTTCAGATCTGCATTAAACTGTCCTCTAGTAGTTTCTTCTTCTCATCTCATACCAAACTCTCAATTATGCTTGCTAGCTTTCTGAGTTTATTCCATATTCACTTTTATGCTGGATGGTGAATTTTATGTGTCAACTTGACTGAGTCAAGTTTCATTAAACATTCTTTTTTAAAAAAATTTTTTCAAGGGCATACCCCCAATGACCAGAAGCCCTACCATCACATCCCAATAGCACCAAACTGGGGACTAAACCTTTTTTGACATATGGGCCTTTAGGGGACATGCCAGATCTTCACCATAGCACTAATAGTTATTCCTCCTGTCTGTCATTTTATATCCTTTGACTAACATTTTTTTTCTTATCCATTCCCCTTCTCCAAGCTCTGGAAACTATTGTTCTACTCTCTATTTCTATGAGGACTTTTTAAGATTCCACGTGTAAGGGAAATCATGCAATACTTTAAAATTTGTCCATAATGCCTACCATTTATCAAGCACCTACTATGTGCTTAATAAATATCACCAGCAGTACTCACAAAAATCATCCCAGAAAGGTAGAGGTTATTGTTAGCTCAGTGTGTGTAGCTGAGTAGCAGCAGAGTAGTAATATAAAGACACTAGTGTGGCTTCAAGGCCTGTGCCCTTTCTCACCTATTTTATATTGGGCCTGCCTGTCGCTGCCTAGGTCTCTCCATTTCCTCTTGTTGGTAAACTATTTTTTCACTCACAGCCTTGGTGAAGAAATGGGTTTATGTTTGTATTATCCCCCTCTCTGCTATCCCTTGAAAAATAGTGGAGCTCGATTTAGGGGAGAACAATTCACAGACAAGGCTAGGACCCATTGCCTCTCTCCTTCTAGAACTTGAACCTGGAGATAGCAGCTTGTGGGCTCTGAAGTTGAAAGCAAAGTTAGGTCCTGCTCAACAGAAGATGTCACAGTGCAGAGGGACAGCAGAACTGAGACCAGAGAGAAATGCCCCCAGAGGACAGACAGGGAACATGGGTGCCAATTCTCTCCAAGTCCTCCTGTACTCCTGGCCAACAGACTCCCATGCTGGGCATTCTCTGTGTCCTTTAATGAAAATCCAAACTTCCTCACCACATATAGACCCGTGCAAAATTTTAGAGTTAAAATACTTATTTTAAATACATGATGCATAGATCCAAAACCCAAAATCTGCAGAAAGGTACACTGTGAACCTTGTAGGGCGACGCCTTTCTCCCCTCCCATCACTGAGTCACCATCCTTCCCGGACTAGGTAGGAACTGCTCTCAATCTCCTTCCCCAGATGTCAGGTGCCACAGAAGTACATCAGTACATAGATGTATGGATATTAACATACATTATTTTGTGGACATAACCAGTAACATATTAGACCCAAACTTCCGTTTTGCATTTTGCTATTAGTTTCAATCACAATCCCTAAGCCTGGTTCCGTAGTAGTGTGTTTAGAGCTGTTTCATTTTTTAAATACACTATAACCCTTGTATGACCACAGTGGTCTCCTCTGATCCTCAGTTTTACTTTCTGAGGTTTTGATTACTTGTAGTCAACTGGGTCTGAAAATAGTCAATAGAAAATTCCAGAAACAAATATTCATGTTTTAAATAATTTTTATTGCATCTTATTATTATAGTTGCTATATTTTATTTTGAATTACTTGTTAATTTTTTACTGTGCCTCATTAATCAATTTTACTTTGTTACAGGTATGCACGTGTAGGAAAATACATAGTATATACAGGGCTTGGTACTATCTGCAGTTTCAGACATTAGTAGGGGAGTCTTGAAATGTAACCCCCACAGATAACGAAGGACTAATGTCCATCAAAGTATATTTAGCTCGCATCCTGCTGGTTCATATTTGAGTTGTTTTAATTCTTTTGCTACTGTAAATTGCATTATAATGAACCTGTACCTATGTTAGTTCACAGTTCTGTAAGTATATTTCATGGCTACATTTCCAGAGAAAGAATTTCTGAATCAAAGACAAATATTCCTTAGTTTCTTGGACTTCATTGCTGTTAAAATAGGCACAATTTTCTCTATTCCAGCATTGCAAGCACCTCTTTTCCTACCACTGTGTGAGACAGTGCATCATCCAACATTTTTGATCTTTGCCTACTTGATAGTAAGGAAGTAAATGAATAAAATATAAACAAATGAATAAATAAATAAATCACACATAGGAATTTGATTCTCATGTTCATTTTTCTAATTGTGAGTGAAGTTGAATGTGTTTTTGTGATTTTTTTTTCTTTTTTGCACTGAGGATTGAACCAGGGGCACATAAACCCTCCCTGAGCCACATCCCCAGCCCTTTTTCATATTTTATTTATGAAATAAATAAAACAGAATCTCGCTAAATTGCTTAGGGCCTCCCTAAGTTGCTGAGGCTGGCTTTGAACTCATGATCCTCCTGCCTCAGCCTCCATAGCTGCTGGGATTACAGGGGTGTGTTATGGTGGCCAGCAAGTTTTTGTAATTTTAAGAGCCATTTGCATTTTCTTTTCTAAAATATCTGTTCATATCTTTACTTAGTTTTTTCTTAATCACTTCCATTTTTTTTTCTTATTGAGTTTGAAAGCTTTTTATACCTTAAGAAATTTTCATTTTGTGGCACACAGTCACATTTTTGCTTATATTTTAAGAATTAAATTATATTATTTATATATATTATACATATAATATTATCTATTATAATATATATATATATATATATATATATATATATATATATATATATATATAAAATATTATTTTTTTCCTTATTGTCAAGTAGTTTAGTTTTCCCTGTTATGGAAAGTCCTTCCTTATGCAAGGACCCAGCCATTTTTAATCATTTCATTTTAGTGTTCACATTTTGATGAGTGTGAGATTGATTTTAGTGGAGGTAGGAATTTTTTCGGTTTTTCCTCATTCTTCTTGTTGGTTGGTTAATTTTGGTTTATTTTATTTTAAGAGTTACAGATGTCAGTTTGACTGTTTAAGTTACTCATTTATTTTTCCAATATGTTAATGTATGTGCTAAAGATTTCCCTCCGATTTCTGCTTTTGCTGTGTCCCCATGGCTACTGGTATGTGATCCTTTCTTATCTTTGTTTTCTAGCTATTTGTGATTAACTCAAAGCTTATTAAATGTCTTAAATTTTCCAGATGGTTGAGTATTTTTTTAACTGCTCTTTTGTCATTGTATTTAGCCATATTTTGTTGTTTCGAGAGGGACATTTCTGAACATTTTCCTCTTAGGAATTTATGGATATTTTACCTTCTGGCCTCAAAAACTTGAGTTTTGCCAATGATTCATGAATGCTTTCAGTAAAAACATGGTCTCACTTTTTTTAGTTGTATATAATATGTAGATAAATATGTCAATTATACAATTATGTTCCCATTTTTAATATTCCTTGGTTAACTTTGGTTTATTTTATTTTATTTTATTCCTTGGCTTTACCTTTTTAATTTTTATTTTTTTTACTGGCTCTTTTGTGGACTGAGAGAAGTGAAATAAGATCTCCTACTGCGTTTGACTATTTATCCAGCTATTTTGTGTCCTTTGTGAATAACAATGCTTGTGTTTACTAGACAGTTACCAACAGCTATTCAATCTTCACTGTGAATTGAATCTACATTATTTTAAAGTGTTTCTCTTTGATTTCATGAAATCTCTTCACCAGGAATTTAGTGCTATCTCTTATGAAGTTCAAAATAATTCCTTTCTTTGGATTTTATTGGTCCATCTCTATATTTTCAAACTTTTTGATATTTTTTTTGTTTTGTTTTCGATTTGTCTCTTTATGTTCACAATAAGATTTGAGTTTTGCTTTGCGTTCCAAATTTTTAATTTCTTTCTGTTAAGTTTTGTGTTTTTTAAGACTTTTTGACAAAGAACAAATGCTAACCAGCACTTTAACACTATGTTGGCCATTTTAAGTGCCAAAATCACCAATGAAAAGCTCACAAATGTGGAAACTAGCACTAACTGGACCTTTTTTTTTTTTTTAATAGAATGTTGGTAACTTCTTAGTGTTACCAAGCACAAGAAGGCTGATATATGTGCCCTAGAGAAAAATACATGTGTTTAAATTGTATTTTGCTTAGGCATGGGTTACAGTGCTGTAGGCTGTTAGTTCAATGTTAATGAATTATCCATACATATTAAATAAGGAGACTTTTAAAAAGAAGTACACACGAAACAAAGTCATGTATCGATTGATTGATGAAAATATTGTCACCAGAGGCTCATAGGAATCCAGTCCTAACTATCCTTTGGGAACAGTGGGTTCAGTATTGCTAATTCAATGTTTGCAAAGACTTCCCGGAACAAGAACTGTTGCTATTGTTGGGTGCTCTTGTCTCACAGTTATTTCCAACATGGTGTGTGACTATCTTTCTTGCTTTTAAATTGCTTGCTTGTTGTTGATTTCAAAGAAAGTAGGGGTATTTTCCCAATCCATCTGTGAAAACTCTTTTGTTAGGGCTTATTGAAAGATTTTACTTTCTTTGGCAGAATTACACTGATTCCATGTTTCAAAGAGTGAGAGGATATCCAGGAGGAAACTGAAATTCAGAGAAGAGATGATGGAAGAGAATGAGGAGAGGCAAAGGTAGCTGGGAATGGAACCAGGTCACAAGTCTGGCTGCATCCAAAGTCCACTGGGCAAGTCCTAGGTTATGAGCATTAGGGTGTCATGAAGCCTTCAGTTTGATTCTGGCCCTGCCATTCATTACCTCTGGGAGATTGAATAACTTTTTGCCATGAGTATGTGTTTCCTTTTTCACAAACTTTGTTCATAGGATTATTGTGAGGATCCAACAAGATTATGCATGGAAAGCACCCAGGAAAGCACCCAGTACACAGTACGCCTTTGGCATGTATTTTCATTTCTCTTCATTTAAGAGGCAAGAGTGTGTGGGAAGGCTCATACGCCTGCATTTCTGATTTTTCTCAGAATCAGTTTATGATCTGTGTCCAAGAAAATCAATATCCAACTCACCCTTGTTTATTACCCACAGTGCTTATTAATAACTGCGTAATCGCCATCCTTTTCACAAGGCTTCACGCTGAATAGCTCTTAGTTATTTTCCAGAATCAAATCCACTCTGGGCAAAAATGAAGATTTGCTCCAATAACAGTACCGGAGACGCAAGACATGCTGAGGGCATTGAGAGTTCTGAGGGATTCTAGAGACATCTCTACCAAGATGACATCCCTGGCTCTATTCAGCTTTGCATGGCTTCGGCATAAAACGGGACAGCACACATCTGGCTGCCAAAGTCCTGGCATGTTAATTCTTTAAAAATCAGCTTAATTATCTTCATGTTAAACTTGGTAGGTCTCAGCTGGTGTGGCTCAGTCAAGGAGACCCAGGGTCTTTCCGAAGATGGTTCCATTCAAATGAAAAGGAAGCAAGAACAGTCTTTTTTTTTTTTTTTTTGGTACCAGAGATTGAACTCAGGGGCATTTAAACACTGATCCACATCTCCAGCCCAATAAAAAAATATATATTTTATTTAGAGACAGGATCTCTCTAAGTTGCTCAGGGCCTCGCTAAGTTGCTAAGGCTGGCTTTGAACTTGAGATCTGCTGTTCCTCTCTCAGGTGCTCAAGAGCAGGGTTAATGACTCAGACATTTCCTGGAGGCATCTGTGTTGGCACCTTGCAAGAGGAAACTGAGACCTCCCAGGGCTTTCTTTAGATGAGGCTTGATTGCACGCAGTCAGGTTAGGTTTGGTTACCCTGTTCTCTGGCTGATGATTGGGGTCACTGAGTAGAAAGAAACTCATAAAACATGAGGAACTGCTAGCTTATTAAGAATTGCAACTAAAAAGTAGTGACCTGCACTTGACTCTTCCTATGGTTGAGTTTGATAAAGATGGGGAGGGGGCATGATAAAAGCCCTAATCAGCCAGGGTGATGGTGCATGCCTGAGGCACAGGAGGCTGAGCCAGGAGGATTACAAGTTCAAAGCCAGACTCAGCAAATTAGCAAGGCCCTGGGCAACTTAGCAAGAACTTTTACAAAATAAATCAATAAACAAACAAATAAATAAAACTTTAAAAATGGGCTGGGGATGTGTCTCAGTGGCTAAGTGCCACTGGGTTCAATCCCCAGTATCAAAAATGAAACAAAACAGACCCTAATCAGATCTTGGGCCTCCTTACCCAAAGTCACTGAATCTTTTATGTTTTCTGCATAATCACTTCTGCTTCACCTTCATCTTGTCTGTCTCCTCCCTCTCCCATCCCAAATAATAATGACAATGATTATTTTGCATTTCCCAGATATATTCTAGAAATTACACAGGGTGCTTTCTGTGGCTTATCCATCATTGGGTTATAAACCCAGCAGTGGGCCCTGTTATCAATTCATTTACAAGTGAGGTAACTGAAGTTGAGGAATGCTGAATAACTTACCCAAGGTCACACAGCTGATAATGGCAATGGCCAGGCTCAAATCTAAGTCTGTTCTATGGTGCAGCCCCAGCTCATTCCATGGTGTCAGGCTGTAATGAGGCCCTGCAAATGTGAGCCATGACTAGGAGATACTTAAATACCTTCTATTCCTGATAGCCTACAACAGTGGTCCACCACCCTGGCTGTAGATGCAATTGCAGGGGTCATTTAAAAATGTCCTGTGCTCAAACCTGATCCATTCTGTTGTCGCTGAGCTGTGCACATGTGTGATATCGACCTGGAGGGAGTGTCTCCCTACTTTCATTATGAAGCCTTAAGTATTCACCTTATTCTGAAGGTTAAACGCTTTACTTTTAATATACAGGGTATGGATTTAAATACTCACTTGAAGTTTGAAATGAAATGTGAGAAACTGGCTTTAAAGATAGGAGACTGCATTTCCTACCAAACACTATTTAATGGTATTTTGGGTCGCAAAATCACCAATTTGGCGAAGGTGGATAATTTCAGGCACCAACTTGACTATATTAAGGAACACCTAGGGAGTTGGTTAAAGGATAGGAGTGACAGTGAGGGTATTTCCAGAGGAGATTGCATTGAAACAGGTGGGCTGAGTTGGGAAGATCTGCCCTCAGTATCAGTGAGCATTATTATCTTTTCATCTGGAGAGGGGAGAGTGGATAGAACAAAAACAACAGGGAAAGGCAATGTTACACACACACACACATACACACACACACTCTCACACACACAAACACACACACACACACCATCGCTTTTCTGCCTTCCTCTGAGGGGTCAAGCAGAAGAAGGTCCTTGCCAGATGCTGGCACCATGCTCTTGGACTGCCCAGTGTCTAGAATCAAGAACCAAATACATTTTTGTTTATTACAAATTATTTTATGAGTGGCATTATCTTACAGCAGCATAAAACAGATTAAATGTTTAACTTAAGTGAGAAGGGGTTTTATATCCTGCGGAATTTCATGGAAATCAAAAGACAGATGTAGCTGAACCTCAGGAAAAGATTGAATCTTTCTAGGGAAACCAAAATATGTTTGTCTGTCTGTCTATCTATCTCTCTATTTTTCCTATCAGTAGCTATCTCCCTACCTACATATCATATCTAACATCTACCTATCATTATCATTATTACTACATATCTTCCTATCATCTACCTGCCTCTGTTCAAAGGTGGAGAGATCCATCTATCTACCCATCACCTATTATGTACCTATCAGCTATCTTTGTCCACCCTTATCATTGCAGGGTACATTTCAAGACCCTCAGTTGATTCCTGAAGTTGCAGATTGCACTGAATCCTTTATACACACATACCTATAATAAAACTTAGTTTTTAAATTAGACACATGAAGAGATAAACAATAACTATGAATAGAAAAATTATCAACAGAAGAACAAATCAGGGTGCCATGAAGCAAAATAAGAGTTAACTGAACACAAGCACTATGGTGACGTGACAATCTGAAAACTGGGATGACTACTAAGTGACTAATAGGTGGGTAGTCTGCACAGGATGCTTACACTGGACAATGAGATGATTCATGTCCAGAGTGGGATGAGGAAGGACAGTGAGAAATTTCATCATGCTAATCAGAATGGCACTCAATTTAAAACTTAAGAATTGTTTACTTTGAAATGCTCCATTTAATATATTCAGACCACAGCTAACTCTGAGCAAGCAAAACTACAGAAAACAAAAGTATGGATAAAGAGGGGAATGCTGTATTTATAGTTGACAGATGTGAGACAGTTTTAAAACCTTGCTTGGGTTGACATAACGCTTCAGCAGGATGAAAACACAGACAATCAGAAGTGGTCACTAATGTATTCTACCCAAGTGGTTCACTATCAAGGGCAGCTGATCATTTTGAGTGGACGGTTTGAGTTTGGACCAGGTGATGGTTGAAATCTCATCCATCCCCCAGGTCACAGATTGTTTGCTGTTTAAATATATGACTGATGCATTCTGTACTGCAAAGCAAAACAAGAAAGATACTAGAGATGTGAGATTCTCAAGTGCAGGTTTGTTTTTGAGACTCTAAACTGTTCGAAATTTACTTTGCCTGGGATAGAGTCCAGTTGGACACAGAAGATGAAAAGCATTTTAACAACTTCTACCAGGAGAGATCATAGATGCAGAGCAAATGTGGATGGAGATAAAATCCAGAGATGTGACCAATGGACCTCCAGTTTGATTTGGGATTACAGCTAAGTTGCTAAATTCCCTTGTCTAAGTCCTGCCCTGACCACAAGGGATGCATACTAATAGTTTTAGATGGGTTGCCTTAAAGGCACCCTATTTTTCAAAATTATTATATTATAATCCCCAGGATTTCATCACAAGGGAAGCCATTCCAGGAGAAAATATAGAGTTAAGAGTTTAGCCCTGCTCTGCTTTACTGGCAAATTTGAACAACATTATTATTACGATTACTTACATTTCACTCCTGTTCTTTATCTAGTCAAATCTGCCCTGCTAAATCTCATCATCTTCTTGGATGTTCTAAAAACGTTTGACTTCTTTGCTAAGAATTTCATAGCACAATGTCTCCCTCCTTTGCTCAGATCATCCATGATATTCCTACTCTTCTGTGGCTCCCTCTGCCTGCCAGCCCTTCTATGCAAGGGTACAGCTGGCCTGCACCCATGTCCTGAATCTCTTTTCCCCTGTTTGTTCACCCATTCTCCTTCTTTGAAATGAATCAGGATTACAAGCCTGCCTGTCTTACTCTCCTTTGTCTCTTCTCCCTTCCCTTTCTTCTTACCTATCTTGCAGGCAACCATATTGAGAAGCCTGCTTTCTCCTTTTATAGCGCCAATAAGAATCCTCAAGAGCCTTTTATTTACTAAGAACACACAAGGCTGACACTTCCTCTGGAATGGCCCAAGAATGCTGATACCATGCTTTCCATCACCGTTCCCCACAGGGTACCTTGTGATGTTTTAATGGTCAAGATCCGAACTTAATTCAAATCCAGCAGGCATTATGAGAAGGCATGTTGGCTAGCATGTCTTAATTGCTCTCATTTTTAATTATGAAGTGTAATAAGGTCACATTTCTGGAAATAGAACTCAGTAAGATACATTGGTTTAATTTGTAAAAGTAATCTCCCTTCCTATACGATATGTTTCATTCCACTTCAGCTAAAACCCACATCAATAGCGGAAAAAAAAAAATGAAACAGGCTTCAATTAGCTTCAATAATCCTTCTGCACAATGATGAACAGGAAAGAA
Organism: Callospermophilus lateralis; assembly: GCF_048772815.1. Classification (NCBI taxonomy): domain Eukaryota; kingdom Metazoa; phylum Chordata; class Mammalia; order Rodentia; family Sciuridae; genus Callospermophilus; species Callospermophilus lateralis. Next base: position 2,049,190 of record NW_027514826.1, on the reverse strand, counting down.
AAAAAAGAAATTGGTATTTCATATCTTCATCATTTAAGGACTTTGATGATATAAAATAGATTGGTTCTATTTATCTCCCTGTGAGAGTCCATGTCTTTCTTGAAAGGTTGTAATATGATAAAATGATTTTAATAAAACAGAGGTGAATTCCTTGGAATTGAGTCAAAAACATTTGACTAGGTAGCAGGAGGGGTCCAGGAGATCTTTTGCAACCTGGAGGCTGGAGTTAATCCATGTTACTGGTGGGTGGAAGACAGGAGCAAAGCTCCAAGTGGTATATGGAAGAACCCTTAGTTTTAAGGAGCAGATGATGGAATATTTCAATGTTAAAAAAAAAAAAAACCTTACTAGTATGCTTCTTGGGGCCAAAGTTTTTAGTCAAGTACGAAAACAGTACAAATTTTTAAATGCTTTCCTTAAAAGTGGTGTTTGGAGTTAATGGATAATAGCCTAGGAAATTCTTAGGAGCAGATACACATCATGACCTGAGGTAGGTCCCTTCTAAGTCCTCTTTAATTTATTTGTGAAATAGAAAACGGTAGCAGGTCACACTGGTAGTTTTGTCTCATGTCAATGTTAGTTCACCTGAATAGGATCTATAATGTGTGAACCCTGGCTATAAATTATATAAAGATCGGGAGCTTTTTGTTGATGACCAAAAGCTGTCATATGTGCAATGCTATTTGATCCTTGTAAGAACACTTTGAGGGAGACAGTGCAGGGGTCTTCCCCATTTTGCAGATGAGGGATGCTGACTCAAATCAAAGGTGAATTCGGTAAGTTGACACGTATTATTGTGGCACAGTCGACTTGAACCCAGATTTCCCAATGTAAAGTCATTACTCTGAACTTAATTCTGAATCAGCTCAACATGCATTCATTCCACTCACATAAGCTCTAGAGATAAACAATGAATAAGTTCCAGATCTTCAAGAATTGGCAGTTAGAAGAAAAAGCCACTTCACATAACAGATTGACAGATGACACTGCCATTTTTGTGGGTCAAAAAAATGTCAAATATCGGTGATTTTATTTAATTCAATCTGGTTCAAATAAATGCTACCATAGAGGTGTATTCATACAGTGCTTTCTTCTTTTCCTTACATTTCTGACATTTGTTTTTCTGTTCTCACCCGTTTCCCTCTACTTCCTGAAGGACTTTGGCTTTGTCAGAGGTGACTACATGTCTTGATCACTTTAATTCAAAAGAGCACACATATGCACACTGGAGGACAACTCTAGCATTTTGCACGAACTCTTGTTATTGCCTGAATTAACACTCAGATTCATTTCTAAACTACTGCTCTTCTATTAAGGCATACACAGAACTAATGGCTAGTCAATTATTTCATACAGGATCCAAGGTTGTATGCAGTAAGTTGGACCACCCTAGACTTGGGACACATGATGTTATAAGATTGCCAAAGACTGCAGATGTTCTGATGGAGAAAGACTTAGGAAAGACCACTGATTTGTCAGCAGAGAGGTCATTGGTGACCTCAGCCGCTGTTGCACTGGTTTAAAAATGATAACCGATTGCAAAGGATAGCAGTGTGCATGAGAAAGGGAAGTGTGCATGGCTCAATGTGTTAGAGAAAGAGAAGTCATAAATTTGAGCAGCAGAATTTCGAAAACAATTCTATTTCCTACCTTGTAAAGCTAGGAAAGAGTATAGCGTTACTGAAGGCAGAAGGAAAGAACCAACTAGAAGCAGAGGAGTTAAAGGGGCATTGAGAAAGGAAAGGAAAGGAAGAAAAGATAAAATTCACTTATCCTTTGGGGAGGGGACCCTTTATTTTTAGGAGAAGAAAAAGAAAGGAAAGAAAGAGAAGAACTGGTACTGAGGCAAAGATGTTTTATGGAAATGAGGAAACTACTGCCTATGGAAGGGAGGAACTAATCAGGATATACAAACCTGGATTCATGGTGAATGATCTAGTCTGCCAGTTTATGAAAGGAGAAATGGGAATAGGATTGACACATTGAGAAAAAGTAGAATAAGTTCCAATCAGCTACTGCAAGAAATGCAGCAGTTTGTCAAGGAAATAGGGGAAATAGCGTGGCTAAATGAGGTGTTAGTGTAGATTCCTCAGAGATTACCTTAAAATAGAAGGGAAAAGCCTTTGGACATAGTTTGGGCAAGCTTTGGTATGATTTTCTCATTTCCAAAGACTCAATTATCTTAAGAATACATTGATGTAGACATTAACTCACACAAACCATTACCTAGCCTAGATATCTGCTATCCCCTTATTGACATTTTCAAGACTCCAACATTTAGGGAACAAAGTAGAATTAATTGACTCTTATTGGGACTAGAAATGCAGGAAAGTTGTTATTAGAGTAAGCGCATCTTGGTTAACTATTCCTGTGACTCTCTCAAATCTCTGGATTCACAAAACAGTGGTTTATTTCTGGCTCACTCTGAGATTTTCTTTTTTGGGCATTTGTCCTAAGCATTTCACCTGGCTGATCTTCCTCTCTTCTTATCAGTCCACTGTTGCATGGGACCTTGGTGTCCTCCATTGAGCTGTGTCCAGCTCATGTGATGTAGTGAGAAGAAATCACCAACAGCAAGACTGCAAATGAAGGGTCCTGGGCCTGAATCAGTCCACTGACAGATTTTGTAGGATTTCCAGGCTAATGATGGTTTCCACATTTTTCAGTGGCTGAAAACCATTTCAATAGTATTGTTTGTGGCATGTGAAAATTATATGAAATTTCAATCCCTTTAAGTAAAGTTTTATTGGGACACAGCTATGCTCCTCTGTTTGTGTATTTTCTATTGTGCCTCTTATGAAAAAAAATGAAAACAAAGAAGACTCATGTAGTTGCAGTTGAGACTGTAGAGACTGTGGTGCCTACAAATATATATCATCTGCCCTTTACCAAAATGCAACCTCTGAGTGAGAGGATTGAGCATCCAATATTTAACCTCTTCTCCCCAAAAGGTCACACCTTACTTCAACCCTGATCTCTTGGCGAGAACTAGCCACATGAGCCCAGCTAGATGCAGGGAAGCTGGAAAATGTCATCCCTGGCTGCGTTGTCACTTCTCTGCTTCAACTTAGCCCTTCACATGGGAGCACAAATCTCTATGGTTGAGGTCATTGTGTTTTCAGCAGAAAAATTACATTGGACATCCCACAGGAAATAAATTGAAGTGACCTTAAGATATTTCTGCTCTTGTGTCTATTTTCAACTGTCACCACAGGATTTGTGTGTGTGGGGGGGGGCGGTAGGGAACATGGGAATTCTTTTTTTTGGCTCATCCATGCTTTATCTTCTCATAAGGGCACTGATCTTATCAAATTAGGCCCCCACCCATATGGATCCAGGTAAATTTTTTTTTACCTCTCATACAATACCATATGGCTCCAGATACAGTCACAGTAGGGAGCAGAGCTTCAACATGAATTTGGGTGGGGGGTGACATCATTCAGTCCATAGCATGGTCCTTTGTGCTTCTTGCCTCTGTTATGCTGAGTGTCTCTGCTACGTCTGAGTCCCTGGGTTTCAACTACATACCCACTCCCAGCAACTCCAAAGACAGACTCTTATACATACATTCCACCATTCTTAGAAGGACACGGTCAATACCACTCATCAAAATATGTCTTCCAAGAAGCATAGCAACTCTTCGCAAGAGAAAGGTTATGAACAATATTTCTTCCATCCCTTTTGTATTTTAAAGGAATTCAAGTAAAATATAAATATATCCAACTCAAAAAATTATACACAAGACACTTTAAGGACTCTCTTGGTGCTAAGAGTGGTTTATCAAAGATTTACTGATTTTACATAATCTCTACCACCTAAAACTAATACCTATATATATATATATAAAATCTATGTAAAAAATGAGTTGCAACACACACCTAGACAGACCCTTTCCTCACACTCTTTGGCCTTAGACTGCCACTCCCCAATTCATGCTCTGAAGAAATTTTGGAGTTTTTAGTATGATACTAAAATCCGTTGAAACAATCCCCATTCTGAAGGTAATCCTGGTCTAGTGGAAACTTATACATCTCTAGATAGTAGAAGATAGACTACAACCCATGCTAAAATTGAGATCCAAACAATGTTCTCTGAGAAAACACAGGGATACAGTGATTAATTGTGGCAGATGTTAACCAAGAGTAATGATTTTAAGTGGCAAGAATAGAAAGCCTTTCTCCTTCATGCTTGCAATGCTAATCCCAGTTCATTCATCACCAAACCTTACCTTGCTGACCATTTATCTTGAACACAAGCCAGCTCTATTCAGGAAAATCAGTCATCTCCATTTGTCTTTTGATTGCAGACTCTCAGAAAAGATACCTGCTTGTCTACCATATTTCATGCTCATCCATTCACGTGGTGGGTCAGCATTTTTCTAGGTGATCTCTTAAATTGAGATGGCTTTCAATTCAACCTAAAGCCCAACCCTTGGAGAAAAAAAAAAAAAAACAGCCTTGTGGTTTTGAAATTAGGTTCAGGACATGCATGCTTCCTTGTCTCTGGTCTGAAATTCCAGTGAAATTAGCATTGAACACCTTCTCTTTGGAAGGCACCAAAGGCAAACATAAGAAGATGCCTGGCATGGTTCTTTTCTCTCAATAATGAAAGGCCAATATGTAGATAAACTGGGTTGATATGAGACGGAAGGTTATTTGGAAGGAAAATCAAGGAACGCAGAGAAATGAATTGTAAGCAAAGGACCAGGAGCAACTCAGTTCTTCTTCCTCTTTTAAAATAAGAAATGCTGTTCTTTACCCAAACATTTCCGCCTCTTGATGCTGGCTTGACTTGTCATCTAGTTTCCCAATGGTTTAATCATTCCTCTGTAACAACCACTTTAAACTCTTAAAGATTTATAGGTCTTCTCCATTGTGCAGGGGAAAAATCAACAGCAGATGGCCACCTCTGGCTACCTTTTCTACCCTTTCTCCACCCAACATCTCAAGGCAGCCCTAAAATAATGAACCTCAACAGTGCCGCCATCACACTATTAGCATTGCTTCATAAAAACGTCTGAATCTTCTCCCAATCTTGAGTTGCTTCTTCCCCAATATTCCTGTGCTTAGTGGAGTATACAGAGAATTGCACCCTCTGTTAACATGTATTTCCTTTTCTTGAGCAAATTTCATAGGCTATTTGCAACTGGGATGTGATTTCAGCTGGGAACCTTAATTCAAGAGTTGGCAAATAACAGAATTGGTCAAAATGGGCCCTCTTCCTGTTTTTGTAAAGTTTTATTGGAACGTGAGCATGTCCATTCAAGTATGTATTATCCATGGCTACTTTTTATCTGAGTTAAGTAATGACCACAGGAACTTGTTTGGCTCACAAGACCAAAAATACTTGCTAAAATTACATACAAGAGGAAGTGAGGAAAAAGGAGGAAAAATATAAGGGGGAGAAATGAACTACAGTAGAGAGGGTAGAGAGAGAAGAGGGGAGGGGAGGGGGGAGGGGGGATAGTAGAGGATAGGAAAGGCAGCAGAATACAACAGACACCAGAATGGCAATATGTAAATCAATGGTTCTGCAACTGATGTGATTCTGCAATCTGTATGTGGGGTAAAATGGGAGCTCATATCCCACTTGAATCAAAGTGTGAAATATGATATATCAAGAACTATGTAATGTTTTGAACAACCTACAATAAAAATTAATTAAAAAAAATAAATAAATAAAAAGGAAAATACAAAAAAAAAAAAAAGAAGAAGCAATATCAAGCATCAATAAATGGGGAGGAATCAAACTAAAAAGCTTTTTCTTAGCAAAGGAAACAATCAAGGATGTGAAGAGAGAACCTGCAGAATGGGAGAAAATCTTTACCACATGCACCTCAGATAGAGCATCAATCTCCAGGATATATAAGGAACTCAAAAACGTTAACACCAAAAAACAACAACAACAAAAACCCTCAATAAATGGACAAAGGAACTGAACAGACACTTCACAGAAGAAGAAGTACAATTTGTCAACAAATATATGAAAAAAGGTTCAACATCTCTAGCAATTAAAGAAATGCAAATTACAAGTACATTGAGATTTCATCTCACTCCAGTTAGAATGGCAATTATCAAGAATACAAGTAACTGGGGCTGGGGTTGTGGCACAGTGGTAGAGTGCTTGCCTAATGTGTGCGAGGCCCTGGGTTCGATCCTCAGCACCACATAAAAATACATAAATAAAATAAAGGTATTGTGTCCACCTGAAAAACCAGCCTCTACCTCAGAGCAAAGACTGTCCAAGGAAGGGGCATGACCTTTGTCCTTGGAAAAACCCACAGAGCACTCCTAGGCACATTCCAACCCTGCTGAGTTGTTTATCTACAAATAACAGGAGAGATCTGCTGCACCAGGTGTCCCTGACCCATAGCAACCCCCTAGCAGCCACCAATCAGCATGAAACAGAGAAATACCTGGGATGCTAGATGACCCTCCCAGTAGTTTATGGTGGTTGATAACATGTTGGGAAACCATGTAGATCAGCAGTACTCCCCTCGTGGTTTAAACCAATCAGTTCAAACAAATCCCCCTCTTGTACTAACCAATCACCTCTACCCAACTTGTTCTCACCAGTGAATGTGCTAATCATGTTTTAGAGTTTTTTTATGATTTTCCCGTGGTGTGTGATGATTTGCTAAGAGATGCTATGATGTATATGAAGTCCCTGCCTTCCCCTGCTGCAAACCCTGGGCTTGGGGCCTCTCAGTGTCACCAGATGCTGTGTGCACGGAGGACCGAGGTAGCTCGCAATAAACAAACTCTTTACTGCTTAAAAAAAAAATACTTGCTATAAAGCCCTTTCTAGAAAAAAAATTTGTCAAACGCCAAGTTCTTTTTTTTTTTTGTAGTTACTGTTATAGGATCTATGTGATCAATTTCTACTCTCCTTATCTTTGCTATATTGATTTTGGACTTTGGGAAGTCAACACACCATTTCTGAGAAGAATCTATGGTTAAAAAGTTGGGAGAATTTTGATAGCAGGAGAATCATTCATCCTTGATTATCTTGTGCTGCAAACCAGGGGTAGCCTTTGTGTTCACAAACAAGACCACTATGGGAAAAGATGGCTAAAATCAAACCCACCTTACTTTCTGGAAATATATCCCTCCTACCTTTTTAAATTTTTTTCTTAAAACAATCTTCAATTTTTGACACAACCCAGGACTAGGCTCAATAATTGAGTCAATCTAAGGGTTGCCACCTCCTTCATGGACTGGTGAAGGCAGATGTTAGACCATAAAAGAATTTTAGAAAAAAAATAGTATTAATATGTGTAACACAGGTAACACTGAGAGAAATAATAACATCAATAAGTTGTGTGTGTGTGGGGGTGTGTGTGTACACACTATATAAACAGTGTTTGCCTAAAAGTAATGGAATAGAATTTATGGTAAAAAACTGCTTTTAATTTTTTTTTAATGAGACCTTTTGTTTTACTTAAAGTTTTCCCTACATGTGGGGATATGTTACATGGAGAAAGTCTTTGGGTGAATCACTTCAACACTCAGTCCGTTTTCATGAAAGAGAAAATAATTTCTTCTTACCTGTTTTTCCAGAAACTTCAAGAAATGTTCATGAAGGTGTTTGAAAATGATAAAGATGTCATGGACAGGACATACAGATCACACCCAATGGAAATGCGATTTTACACTTTTTAGTATCTGCCTAAAGAAAGTGCAATGAAGCAGATGAAAGTCATTTTAATAACACATTGAATCCAATGTATCTGACAGACTTAAGTCTCAACATATAATCAATATAAAAATTATTGGAATATTTTACATTCTTTTGTCACATGAAGCCTTTCAGTTTCGGAGCATATTTTATGCTAACAGCAGCTCTCACTTAGGTGAGAGCTTATCTACAACCGCCTTGCTCCAGTGGTTCTCATGCTAGGCCACACAGCTTTTGCCTGTCCTGTAGCTGAGAAGTACCTCCCGGGACATACCCAATAATAACATGCTCCACAGGTAATGCTCTGCAAATGAGCAAAATCAACCACAGGTTGGAGACCAAAAGCTCACTGTGGTGTGCTTTGTTCTCCTTGTTCCTAAAGTGGTTGTAATATCACCGTAAATAATATAGAATAATATATATGGAAAACCCACTCGGTTCTGGATCCCATGCTGAGTGCTTTATAAGATTCTTTGGTTCATGACAACTAACCTGGGCAAAAGTGGATATATTGTTTGATCCTCATTTTCAAGGCAAGGAAACCACGGATCAGAAAAATCACACAGTTGACAGAGCTTTGGAGGTGTGGAGCCAGGATTCCTACTAGGAAAAAATGTTTCCAGAGTCTTTATACCACTAAGCATCAGGCAATAGTGCTCATTTTTTTGATCTTCTACATTCTTAACTGCCATTGTGGTCCTTTCTGAGCACTGATTATTGTCTCCCAAGGTGATATGACACTGGGGTTACAGAAGTAAGGGAGTAGAGGGAGTGTTTCCCCAACTCTTCTTAAAGGTACGGATGATGCTGTATTCAAAATGATTCATTCATCTCCTTGAATGCTGATCTCTCCCCAACACGTCCTTAGAGAAGTACACTTGTAGCGTCCCACTGTCTTCTGAGAAAGATGTGAGTCACTTCTCCAGAAATGGGCTAGAGGGTTTTCCATTCACAAATCTAATGCATTCTCAAATGCAACTCTCATTAAACAATTCTTGTTAATCTTGCTACCGAGAGGAAGCATTTACCGTTCAGCATTCTTAAATGACATGGAAAAGTCTGCTTTTCCCAGGCTTCTTACATTCTTCTGTGTGACAATAAGGTAGAGTAGAATTTGCTCCCCTCACAATTTATGAAGGATTTGGTGGAAGTGGTCAGAGGAATGGACATGTCCAAGCCCCACCCCCAGTCTCTCACTCCTTTTACAAAAGATATACTTGCATTTTTGCTTAAATACATTCTTTAGTCAAATGAATTTTTCTTTTTTCCTGTTCTGACATTGAAAGTAATATTTTATTTTCTACTTATAATTGCTTTCATTCTAATAACTCTTCTTTAAATTTATAAATATAGCCTTTTGGATGAGATTCAAATAGTATAAAATCACTTACTCAAAAACCCTAAAAAGTCTTCCTTCATCTCTGCCCTCCCCAAGCCTTTTTCCCAGAAGTCCTTGCTGCCAACATGGGACCACATTCTCCTAGCCCCCTTCTCTGTGCATAAGTACCTATATATGTGTCAAGATTTTAAAAAATAGTTTGGAATCAAACTATGCATAATGTTCTATGATTTGACTTGTTTGTCTGAAAAAATGGCTTGGTGATTTTTCCATACTGTATTCTTTTTAACGGTTGCATCTATTTACAGTAAAGATACAGCATACCTTATTTCAAGATTACTTTATGGATAGACATTTATTATCCATCTTATTCTATTTCTAACAATTATGAATTAAGTATTATATACAAAAAATGTACAGTTGTTCCTCAGTATCTTTGGGAATTTAATTCTATAAACTCATGGGAATATTAAATCCACAGTTGCTCAATAGAGAAAATGGTGTAATATTTGCATATAAACTATACACATCCTCCCATATACTTTAAACCACTTGTAGATTAGTTATAAGAGTGAACATAATATAAATGTATGCGAATAGTTGTTAGACTGTATTATTTAGGGAATAATAATAAAAAGTCTACATATTCAAGTGTGGACACTTTATTTTCTGAATATCTTTGATTGATAGTTGGTTGAATCTGCAGATGTGAAGTCCAAACATAAGGAGGACCAACTTAATTTAGTATAAATTTCTAGTTTAAAAAATTGCCTTAAAAGGGCTTCACTTATTTATATGTATAGTTCAAGTAACAATGTAGGTAAAGCTAAATGCTTCAATGACCATCATTGCTCCATTTTATCATATTCATTTTTTTTTGCTAATCTAACAGAACCTCTTGTTGTATACTTCAGAAAATTGTATAATGAAGATCTTCACTTTGAATTTAATTTTCAGAGTATGGATCCTGCAACCAGATTCCCTAGGTTTACAGCTTGGTGCTGCTACTTAATTGTTCTATGATGTTGGAAAAACGTTTTCCTTACCTTTCTAAGGCTTAGTTCCTGCCCTCGGTGAAGTGGTGACAGTTATGGCGTATAACATTCAGGGTTGTCGTGAAGATAAAATGGGCTAAATTGTAAAAAATTCTTAGAGCTACATTTTTTATGTAGTAAGAATATGTAAATGTTTGCTTCATCATTATTATATGAAAATATAATTTTACTTTTCTTTTTCTAAGAAAATAAATAGTTTTGGTATATTTTTCCAAATACTATTTTTTTTGCATTTTGTTGAACTATAACAATTTTTTTTTAGATTTTCTTCATAGACAATTATAAAATTAGTCACTTGGTGCCTTCCCTTGCAATGATAGTGGTAATGGAGATCCTCACCTTGTTCTAATAGTTAACACTGCCTCTAATATTTCACCATTAAGTGGGATATTTCCTGTAGGATTTGGTAAATATCCTTTTAGATGGTAAGCATGTTTTATTCTAATAAAATACTGTTAGTGAAGGATTTTGAATGAGACAGAGTGCTGAATTTTATCAGATGTACTCTTTGGCATCTTTTTGAGCTGATCACATATAATCAACCAACGTGGTGAATTATACAGTGGTTTGCCCAGTGGTAAGAGTTAGCCACTTATTTTGCTCTTCTGTTATTAAATGGTTGGATTTAATATGCTAATTTATTGTTTAAGACTTTTATATATGTATATGTGAAACTAGTCTCCTTTGTAATGTACTATCCATGAAAATTGTGTTGACCCATTTCCTGACTTTCACTATGCTACAGAATATCTTAAATGTCATAGAATTTTCTGTTTCTTGAAGGCTTGCTGGGATTTATCTATAAAACTCTTGGTCCTAGAGAATTCAGTGATAAATCTTTGATTATCTTTATAGTTTGTTATATGGTTATTAGTATATTCAAGCTTTATATCTCTTCTTGAGTATTTTCTATTTTCTTAGGAAACCATTTATTTTATCAGTGTTTTAAATTTTTTGGCCTAAAGTGGTACCAAATATTTTCATGATTCATAAAACTCCTTATAGCTATCATTGTATCACCTGTTTTGCTATCAGAATGGCTTACTTCTTTTTATTCTTTTAATCAGACCTGCCAAAGATTCATTTAGTTAATTAATCTTTACAAAGAATGAACTTTAGCTTTATGTATCAGTGAGAAATTTTATTCCCTGTTTATCATCAATTCCTGATGCTGCCTTTAACATTTTCTCCTTTAACTTTTTGTTTATTATTTTGTTCATTTAAAAAATATTAGATGTGATTTGCAGGTAAATGGATGGTGTTGGAGAAGGAAATGCTAAGTGAAGTCAGCCAATCCCCAAAAAACAAATACAGAATGTTTTCTCTGATACAAGGAGGTTGACTCATAGTGGAGTAGGGAGGGAGAGCATGGGAGGAATAGATTAATTCTAGATAGGGAAGAAGGGTGGGAAGGAATGGGAGGGGGCAGGGGATTAGCCAGGATGGTGGACATCATTATACAAAGTACCTGTATGAAGACACGAATTGGGTGTCAACATACTTTATATACAAACAGAGATACAAAAATTGTGGTATATATGTGTAAAAAAAGAATAGCATTACCTTAGATTAGGTAGAGGTAAGTGGAAGGAGGGGAAGGCAGAGGATGTGGGGATAAGAAAGATAGTAGAATGAAACAGACATTATTACTCTATGTATGTATGTGACTGTATGATCAAAGTGATTCTATAATATGTACACTCAGAAAAATGAGAAATTATATCCCATCTATGTATGATATATCAAAGTATATAAGTGCATTCCACTGTCATGTATAACTAATTAAAACAAATAAAAAAATTAAAAATATATCAGATGTGAAATAGACATAAGCAGAAAAACATTATCAGCATAGTGAAATCAATCTAAGTATCATGAAGATACAATAGAGGAAGAGATTAATTCTATAAAGTGGGTGGGGTAAGGCTGGGTGCCTTGGTCTGCTTGGGCTGCTATAACAAATTCCATCAACTGGGTAGCCCAACAGAAACTTATTTCTGCAGTTCTGGAAGTTAGTCAGTCAAGATCAAGTTACCAGCAGCTTCAGTGTCTGAAAGCACTGAGGTGTACCCATATTGCTGCAACCAAAGACAAACAGCATCCCACTCTTGTTCTAGGAGTGTGGGTGAGCCATACTTTCTCCAGGAAGTGGCCAGAGATCTAGGTCTCCCTTGGCCCTCAGCTCGTGAGTGAGACCAGCTCTCTACTTACCTTGCTGAAGTTCTCTTTGTTTGAGGTCTCTTTACTGGATACTCATGCAAGGAAAAGCACCCAGGGAAATGGAAATTGCATTCATACCTATATGCTATTAGAAGGTATATGACAATAGCTGTGGAGACCTGTAGGTTCAAACAAATCTTTTAAGGACGTGGATGATACAAGTTTTACTTTCGTCTCAGTTGTTGTCTCAGGCTGTTTTCTGTTGCTATAACCGAATACCACAGAATGGATAATTTTTTAAAGAATATTTTAGCACATAGTTCTGGAGGCTGGGCAGTGCCAAAGCATGGCACCTGTGACTAGAGAGCACCTTCTTGCTGCATGGCTGAGGGCGTCATATGCACATAGAACACAAAACAGGCCAGCTCGGGCCTCCTCCCCTCCTCTTCTTATAAAGCCAATATTACCATTACAGGGCCTCCACCCTCATGGCCTCCTCTCATCCTAATTGCCTCTCCAAGTTTCTGCCTTCAAAAACCATTAACCTTTGAATTTTGGCATTCAGTTTCCAGCACATGGACTTTTGAGGGTCAGCTCAAATCAGACCAGTTGTTAAAGTGAATGGTAGCTTCTCAACAGGATATTGGAATATGGGTGATAAGGGGAGGAAGGAAGATAAGTCCACAAAGAAGGGTCAACAAGGATGGAGGAGGGTTCAGGAAGAAAACGCCCAGAGTGTGGCCAGGAGTCATCCCAAGGTCAGGTTGCCCCACTGAACGTTAAATATGGGAACCAATTCAATTAAAATTTGAATGCCAATTGGTCTGCCTCCGAGGTCTTCTTATTCCTCTGCTGGATTTCAAGTAGGACATGGCAGCGAGGGAGAATAGATCTGTGGTCTGAGAAAAGCAGCTTAGACATACCTCAGTGCCACAGAGCACCAACTTCCCCAGTTGGCAGAGTACCCCTGCTGTCTCTCCTTCCAGAGTGGGTAAAATAAAGCTCCCCCAGGCCTGGCTTGTCAGAAGGAATTTCAAACCTCAGGCCTTGTGGAGACCACTGGAGACTTCTGGGAGGCCAAATGGACGCGTTGGTCTCTTTGGCTAGATTTCAGACCCAACACCTTCAGGCCCCAGGGAGCCTGGCATGACCTCGTGGAGGATTTGTTTATTAGCTGTTCTGTTAAAGTTCCATTCGCTTATTTAAGTAAACATCTCAGATCTCTGTTCCTTACTCAAGGCTCTCCCCTCCTCAGCCTTAAATCAAAGGAAGCTTCTGTTATACTTTATGACTTGGCTTTACAGATTTGAGTCTAAAGAAGAGGGCAGCCAAGACCAAGTTGCTTTATGGCTCGGCAGCTGCCATTTAGTAAGTTCAGCTACCAAGCCAGAGTTTGTACCCCCAATCCTACCAGCATTTTCATGCTATAAACCTCTTTGTTGTTAGAGCTGCAAGAGGGCAGAAGAGAATGCATGGCATCCTCTGAGGATATTTGTTGAAATTTTATTTTTATTTTTTTATTTATTTATTTATTTTTTTTTTTTGCAAAGAAAGAGGTTTATTGAGCTCCGTTTCCTAGGCCAACAGTTTGTTGAAATTTTAGATGGCATAGATTCTGAGAGACCAGGCTGTAGACCATGCTTAGGTGTCGCCCTTGCTCTGACCTTGAGCAGTTACTGGCCATCTCTGACCTTCAGTTTTCTTTTGATAAAATTAATAATGGGGCAAGGTAATCTATTTATTTATCTATCTATCAATCAATGTACCTACCTATCTACCTATATTTACTTTTTATATATTTAGCTCTACAATTCCATGGCTCTGTGAGTTGATGGATAACTAAGATGAAGTTGGGAGTGGGGTGCAGATGTAAGAGGTGAGTCAGCAGGTGCACCTTTAGAGTGAAGGGGAGAAGGCATTATCTCAAGGGTTATGGGAGGAGACAGCATCACAGATAAGTTCACCACATAAAAGGAGGAAGAGAAAGATGTCAGATTTAAGAGGAGGTAAAATGGACAGGATGTGCATTCATCCTAGGGGATTCTGAGGGCAACAGGCAGAGGTGGGCGTGAGGACAATTCCCATCCCTTGTGGCTTATCAGTGCTACAACAGGAAATGTAACAGAGGGACCAGGTTCAGGTGATTAAAATAATTGATTCATTTGGGGACATACCAAAGACCTTCATTTTTATTTTAAGAGTTGGAATCTTAAAAATCATGTTAAATCCTTATTGATTTTATACCTTAAGGCAATAAATATTCTGATTGTAATTATAGCCCACGCAGAAAAATTGAAATGAACAGAGAAGAACAAAGGAAAATAAATTTCAATATATTGTCCATAATATCACCACTCTGATATAAATCATTACTCACAAATTAGTGGATTTATGTGTGTGCGCTTCCTTTTATAGAATGTGTGAGCTTCTATTCCTACAAAAATAATGGAGGTAATCAACTTTCCAAAGGCATGGTTTATTCTGGGTCATTTTTCAGAGTTTCAGTCTGTGGGTCAGTTGGTCCTGTTTTTTCGGTCCTGTGGCAAGACAGCCCATCATGGCTGGGAGTGCCTGGAGGAGCCATCTGCTCAGCTTGTAGTGGCTGGAAAGCAAAGAGAAGAAAGTGCAGGGGCCAGGGTCCCAATAGTGACCTCACTTCCTTCCACTACCCCACTCATTTAAGGTCCTATCAACTCCCAGTAGAACCAAGCCTTCCACACATGAGCCTATCCAAACTATAGCACAGAGGTGTGGTCCAACTAGGAATAGTGGTTAAAGACATGCAGTGGTTAAACATATGCTATGGGTAATATATATAATTACGATACACATTTTTCTAATTATTTTAAAACGTTTTCCAATACCATGATAGTTATTAGTGACTACTTACTATTCCTTTTAAATTTTTGGTTTTTTCCCTGAGTTTTTTCTATATTAATGTACGGTGAACATCCTTAGAACCAAATCCTTAGCTGAATAATTAACTGAATTATACTTATAAAATATCAATTGTTAGTTGCATTAAATGGGTAAACAGTCCTAAAGTTTTGGCATACGTTTGACGTAATTTCAAAATACTTTCTAAATTTAAACCAATTTATGTCCCTAGAAACAGTATCTAGATAAATGTTTTCCCATGTCCTTGTCAACACAGGAAAGTGCTTTAAAAAAAAAAAAAAGAAAAAAAGATTATGAATCAAAATTGTTTCTAGATTTAGAGTAGTACCGTACTTTAAAACATAGCTATTTGTCCCGTGATTTTTTTTTTTTTTGTAAATTTTAGTATCATGTTCTCTTCTTTCTTTATTTTAGAAATTAGCCAACATTTTTTAGCTCTTTATATGTCATGGATTCCATGTTTTTTCCAATTGCAAGTATTGCAATTTTTTTCAATTTATTTTCTCTTGATTCACTTATGGTGTTTTGTGACATAGTTTATAAGTAGTCTCAATGTATCATGTATCTTATTCTTTACTACAATACCTGTTCTAAATTATATGGAGATATTTTACAATCTTTGTTCTAAATTATATGATGGTATTTTTCTGATTTTTTAAGTTGCTTTTAAAATATTTTCACCTACAATTGATTTGGACTTCTTTTTGGTGCAAAGTAATACTTGTTGCAGTGGTAAGCTACCATCTGGTGGATTATATCATTGATCTATTGATTTATAATGTCCTTTTTGTCACTTTAGTGCCAATATTCAGAATGGCTTCTGGTTCTTAGCTTGTGATCAGTTGATTTCATTGTTATGTTTTATATTTTGTTTCAGCTTGTAGGACATTTTTGATAGAGAAGTTGAATCATTTGCATTTAATATAATGAGTGTTACCTTATTTCTACTTTATTTTAAAAGCTCTCTTATTTTCTCTTTACTTTTAATTTTTTGTTGTTATCCTTTGGCTATTATTCCCTCTCCTAAATATCTTTTCCTTCAGTAATTTAGAAGGGATTTTATCTTTTGTTTCTTGTCATTAATAACTTAATTGACAGTGATAGGCACATAGCATTCCTGAGTGCTCTCTATGTAAAATGATGAAATTAGCCCTCTTGCTGGATTTCATACTTTGCACTGCTAACCGCCATGTTTTGTTTGAGAGCTAAAGTATAGAAGTAATAAAAACTCTTGGGCTGGGGGTGTGGCTCGAGCGATAGCTCGATCGCCTGGCATGCGTGCCGCCTGGGTTCAATCCTCAGCTCCACATACAAACAAAGATGTTGTGTCCGCCGAAAACTAAAAATAAATATTAAAAAAATTCTCTCTCTCTCTCTCTCTTTACAAAAAAAAACTCTCTATGACTAAATAATCCCATTTCTAAAATAGATACAATAATATGATCATAATGTCATTCTGCATATTCAATGAGATAATCTGTAGGACGCATTTAGAACAGAACACTGCCTGTGGCTGGGGGTGTGTGTGGCTCAGTGGCACAGCACTTGCCCAGCATAGGTGTATGCTGGGTTTGATCTCAGCATAAACATCTACCCATAAAACCCAAAACAAAACAAAATAGTGCAGTTCCTAGCACTGATAAGTTAGTACTAACATCATAGTCATAAATAGAATCTCATATAATGTTAAGATGTTTTTTCAAATTACTATCACATGGAACTTCAGTCAGTAATTAAACTTACTGTATTATTTTTGGAAATTTTTACACTTTATTTTCTATTTGAACACTGTGTCATTCAGCTCTATGTCACAATGACCAAAATACCTGACAAGACTAATGTAGAGGAAGAAAAACTTACTTTGGACTCACAGTTTCAGAGATTTAGCCCATGGTCAGCCAAGGTCACTGCTCTGGGCCTAACATAAGGCAGAACTTCATGGTGGAAGGGTGTGTTGACAGAGCACTGCTCTGTTTACTGGTGCTAGGAAACAGAGAGAGAGGGTGGGAGGGGCCACTGGAAAGATGGATACCTCCAGTGACCCATCTCTTCCAGGCACATCCCACCTGCCTACAGTTACCACCCAGTTAGTCCATTTAAACTAGGATGGACTAGTCAGGTTACAGCCCTCACACTCCAACCATTTCACCTGCAAATATTCCTGAATCAACACAGGAGCTTTTGAAGGACTCCTCATATTCAAATCATAGCAAATTGTTTTGGCACTGACCATTAGTTCTTTCATATCATGGATTTCTTTTCATGACCTGTTTATTTTGATTCATCTGCTAGTTGATTAGACTATCTCTTGAAATAATTTTAGGTTATATACATGTATTGTACTTATGTGGGTTGAATGAATACTGGCTTTTGAGTCTAAGCTTGTGATTCCTTTGAATTCAGTTCTCTCAATATTTTAGTAGGTTTCCTGTGTATTTGCTTCCTATCAGTTCCATGTACAGATATCTACAGCCAAATATTTTGTTTCCATTGAGTTGTTCAAATAACTCTTTTATTTACTGGCTTCTCTGCTTTGTCCAACAACTCTCCCAACTTGAAAGTCATTTGAAACAATAGGCTTTGCTCATAATCCTGAGAAATGTGACCATTCCCATGAGGCTGGGAAGTCATCTGATAAGGAACCCTGAATGGAGAATGTTTGAAGGGGGATTTGGGGCTGAGTTTTCTATCTTGCTGACTCCAGGGCTTCCAGTTACTACTTAAAACTGCTTCAGGTTAAAATTTAAGAAAAATCGGCTTTATCTTTTGCAACCCTGGTAGGCTTCCTATTACTAAACTCAATCAACTCAGATTATATACTTCCAGTGGAAAATATTTCTCTTGCAAAAGCTGTGTTCCTTTCCATCTGTCTTGCAGCCTGGCTGGTTGTTAGGGGAACGTCTTCTCTTTCTTATAGGACACTGGTCAGAAGGGCAAGCCAACACATGCCACTCATCTGACTTTCATCATTTCCCT
Source organism: Callospermophilus lateralis (assembly GCF_048772815.1). Taxonomy (NCBI): domain Eukaryota; kingdom Metazoa; phylum Chordata; class Mammalia; order Rodentia; family Sciuridae; genus Callospermophilus; species Callospermophilus lateralis. Next base: position 2,031,085 of record NW_027514826.1, on the reverse strand, counting down.
TAATTCCTCCTCTACTTGGATAATGCAATATTCTCTTCCCCTTAGTTGTATTTTGTTTGAATATTTAAATAATGTTTGGATATTTAAATACTTCAAGGTTTGCCCAAGGTTCATGGGTAAAAGCTTGGTCTCCAGAGAGGTGCTGCTGAAAGGTGATAATTTTAAGAGGTGAGGACTAGTGGGAGTCTTGAGGAAACTGGGGGTGTGCCCATGGAGGGAATGATGGGAACCCAGGTCCTTCTCTTCCTTTCTTTCTTTTGCTTCTAACTGGGAGTGGAACGTCTTTATTCGCACCATGATGCACCATCCCAGATCCAAAGCAGCAGGGCCTGGTAATCCCAGACTGAAGCCTCTAAAGCCAGGAGGAAATATACCTCCTCATAAGTTGATTATCTCAGGCTGTAGTTGACTAATGCAGTTGGTTACCAGTTCAGAAGCCAGATAGCCAGATGGAGGTGGTTGATGCTTCAGACATTGGCCATCTTGGCCAAGTACATTCCTCTCTGCACCTTTTCTTCTCTGTATCTGGTCAAGTGCTGCACATGATGTGGTGGCCGTTGCCTGGTGCAATAAAGAATCAGGCTTTGGGGAGAATCTTCTACCCTCCCTCCCTTGACTTTGCTGACTCTTAATCCCAAGGCCAGGGGTTCCAGCAAGTCCAGCTGTGAATCCCACATGACTGATCTCACAATCAATGCAACCTCTCATTTTCAAAAGGGGGAAATACCTGCTTTCAGTGACTCCTCTTGAAATAGCATATGGACGTGTATGTGTCTGTCTATACCTACCTATGTACATACATATATATAACATGGCTACACAGAATGCAGGGGTGATTCCCATTCCAGGTAAGGATAGGACAGAATGACTTGGGGTTTCTTCACCCTACTCACAGTTAAAACTTTATCAACTGTGCATTTCTGGAATTTTTCCCTTTTAATATCTTCAAACTATGGTGGACTGTGGGTAACTAGAACCTTAGCAAAATCATGGATGGGGTAGGGAAAGTGTAGGAAGTCGCCCCTGCTCCAAAGATTAACTTCCCCATCCTCTAAGAAGAGCCATCCAATGGTGAGCCCTGCTGGCTCAAATGATCCTGCCATTCAATGGTAAGCCCTGCTGGCTCACCTGATCTTTACCCACCAATCAGAAAGCACCCCATGCCAACTGTCAAACCACCCCCAGCTCTATAAATATGCAGAGCTGTTCCTCAATAAATGGGCATTTTTCTCCAACAGCAAGCCTTGATAGTTCTTTCAGAAAGACTACTGTATGTGTAGTTTGTAGTCTCACATTTAAATAACACCTTCCCCTTTACTCTGATACTTATAAAATGTCTTTCCTGTTTTTTAGCTTTCCTCCTCCAGTCCTATCACGACTGCAGTAGTGGAAAAGGGAGTATGCCAATCCCCAAGGTGGCATTTTTAGCTACAAGTTTCCAACCTGATTGGGTCACCCATGAGGCAGGATGGGAGCACCCAGCAATCTTATGTGTAATCAGCAGTGTAGTTTATTGTGAAAGGAATTATGTTTGGCCTGAAATGATTTCGAAGAACTCTGTGTGAACAGTGACAAAAACCAGACCTAAAACGAGTGGATTGGGCAAGGACTTTTGTTCACAAACAAAAATCAATTTCCCAGGAAAAATATAGCCAGCGTGAAATTGTGCGTAGACAGAACCACAGATTCTGCTCCATCCTCTGGGGAGACCATGCTGCCATCTTTAAGCGATGGCCATTCTGTGATGCGAATGCACTAAATCACATCTTGTCATCAGGGGCGAATATTCTTTTCCTCTGTGAGTCAGCCTGGGATGCAAAATTAGAGAAACTTTGCAATGAAAAAAAAATCCTCGGTGTCTTATTGAAAACTGTTTCTCTGTGCAGACCTTTCCTGTCAGTTTTGATTAGTGCCTCTCTCTGCCCATTTGGAGAATATTTTATGATCAGGTTTTAAGAGGAATCTATTCATGACTGTGTGGCTGCCTGAAACTTAAAAAATAACAACAGAGTCCAGAGAAACCCAATAAAATAGCCCTTAAACTCGTGTGCATGTTTTTTGTGCCTATCTCGAGTCTTGGGGTTTCTCCCATTCCTTCTTCTGGAAGGAGAAGGTGCTTACAAGGATGGCTGGACTTGCCAAATGCTGACACAGAGTAGATCCAGCCTGGCAGCTGTCTAGGATTCCTTGATGGGCCTCTCCTAAAGAGAAGATTGATGTGAGTCAGCAGAGCCCTCATTAAGTGAGTCACACCATTAATAAAAGGTGCAGATTTCAGAGTGGTGTTTATTTCAGTGTTGATAGAAACCAGGACATAGCGGCCTTGAATCAAAAACAACCTCAGTCCAGAGACATTGAACTTGGATCAGATCTGAAATCCCAGGCATTCATTCCTCCCTGAAGGCAAACGTAGATCCAGATGCTGCTGCTCCCTCCCTTCTTTGTCCTGTAACAAGTGGGCTCCTCACCACCAGCATCTGTTGCTTGCCCACTTGCAGCTCTCTGGTTCTGTCCAGAGTGAGAAACCAGTGTAGAGGACCTTGTGCATGCAGCTGGGCTGTCCTAGGTCAGGATCCCCATTTTCAAGCCTGTGAACTCGGTTCACTGGTCTAACCTCTCCAAGCTTCAGACTACACTAAATAGCCTCTCAGTGCTCTTGCTACTGTAAGAGACCCTCATGTGGGCCCCCGTGACCTTAGATTCTCTTACTTTTTCAGTGAGCAGAATAATAATATCTCCTTTGGGCATGCAGAGTGAACTAGGTAATATGTTTAATAAAATAATTGCAATGTGTGGCACACAGTTAAGAGCTCAAGAAATATAATCTTGAGATTTGGGGGGGGGGTGTAGGCATTATGGCAATTCACAGAGAAGGAAACCAGAGCTGAGACAGTTTGTAAGTCCAAGGTCATAGAGTTAGGACTGGCTGCTGTCCCAAGTTGAAACAAGTTCTCCTGATCTCACAGCCAGTGCCTTCTTTCCAAGGCTCCAGAGGCACAAGGCTTTGAATAATGAGCACATTTTCTCTAGCCCAGTTCACTTTCCAGGAAAAGATATTGTCTCAAACTTTTCCCCTGGTAGTTGTTGGTTTACTATTTTGTCCATATTCACTTTGGTTTCTCAATTGCTGAAGACACATTAATGAAAAAAACCAGGACTTCCCCTCAAGGCACTTACTACTCAGTACAAGAAGTGTCTCGGATTTCAGATTTTGAAACAGTTGCATAGACAGAAAAAGATATCTTGGGGATGGTACCCAAGTCCAAGCATAAAATTTATTAATGTTTCATATATACCTTGTGCACATAGCCTGAAGATAATTTTATATGATGTTTTTTAGTGCATCTGTGTTTTATTTTTTATTTATGTTTATTTATTAATGCATATTAATTAAGACAAGGAATATATGGAAAAAAAATATTGGTTCTGCTGAAGGCATACTTGAAAAGAAAAAAAAAAACAGTATTTAAGTTATTGCACATCTGAATAACAGACTGCATGGAGAAGAAAATGTATGCCCAACATTCCAACATGCCGGCAGAGGAACCAGCTTCCTTAGCAAGACTCCTAAGGTGCAAGAAATAAAATAAACAATCAATAAGTGGGATGATGTCGGATTAAAAAATTTCTACAAAGCAAAGGAAACAAGAGCATGAAGAGAGAGCCTACAGAAAGGGAGAAGATCTTTGCCACCTTCTCCTCAGGTTGGGTATTAATATCCAGAATATGCAAAGAACTCAAAAAACTTAACACCAAAGAAACGCCAAAGACCCCATCAATAAATAGATGAAAGAACTGAACAGATACTTCTCAAAAGAAAAAATATAAATGTCAACAAATACATGAAAAAAATGTTCAACATGGCTAGCCATTAGGGAAATGTAAATCAAAACTACATGAAGATTTCATCTTACTCCAGGCAGGATGGAAAATATTAACAATACAGATAATAATAATAAATGTTGATGAGGATGTCGGGGGTGGGGAGAAAACTCATAAATTGTTGTTGGATCTGCAAATTAGTACAGCTGTCCTGGAGAACAGTTTGAAGATTCCTCAAAATACTCGGAATGGAACCACCCTATGACCCAGCTATCCTACTCTTGGATATATAGATATATTTAAAATCTACATAATTACTGTGATGCAGCCACATGATGTGGCCCAGTTCACAATAGCAACACAATTTACAAAAGCTTAGCTATGGAGCCCATCTAAGTGCCCTTAAACAGATAAATGGATAAAAAAATGTGGTGTATATATACACAATAGAATATGACTTGGCCATAAATAAAAATGGAATTATGGCATTTGCCAATAAATGGATGAAACTGGAGAATATTGTGCAAAGTGTAATAAGCCAATCCCCCCCAAACCAAAGGCCAAATGTTCTCTTCAATATGCAGAAACTGATCCAAAATAAGGATGAGGGGATACAAAGGAAGGAAGGAAGGAAGAAGGAAGAGGGAGTTTCATCAAAATAGAGGAAAGACCAGTAGAGTAGACAAGGAGGATTGAGGAGGAGAAAGGAAGGGCAGGAAGAGGGAAGAAGAGTGGAATGAATCTGACCAAACTTTCACATGTGCATGAGTGGTGGTGGCACCTGGATCCCAGCTTCAGGTGTATCCACAGGACACTAATTTAAAAGATAATAAATAAATAAATAAATAAATAAATAAATAAATAAATAAATAAATAAATAAATAAAATAATAATTCAATTGAAGAGGGATCCAGAGGAGTAAAGGGAGGAAAATGGGATGGGGGGTACAATTGGAGACTAAATTGGAGCTGGTTGTGTTTCATGCTTTTATGATTATATCAGGGTGTTTCCCTGTGCTGTTTGTAATAAAATGAATAAATTAAAGAGAGAGAGAGAATAAAAATGAAATAAACCAGGGGTATTTACTTGACTTACGCCATGAATGAAGAACAGAAGACAAAAAAATAGATTTTCCTTGTTGAAGCACGCAGTAGTTTGAAAACTTTGGCGTCCTCATTTCATATCTTTAGAACCAAGAGTCCCCAAGCATGTCATTTAGTCTATTCAGACCTGCTGTCTGTACCTGGATTTCTCCCTCTTCTTCTAATAGAATTATAATGACTTTTAGAAGGCAAACAGCGTACATGTTGATGTTTACACTTGAATTGCATTGAAACAACTCAAGGGAATTCTGGAACTCTCTCCTCATCTCCAACTCCTGAAAACTAATTGTATATCCCGATATAGACAACCTCAGTTGCCCCTTGACACCTGAGTTTTGGCTGAGACCTGTTATCTGATGTGGTCAGAGATGGAATTTTCCAATTACAGCATTTGAAAAGTTTTGGATTCTGGATCATTTCAGAGTTTGGATTTTAAAATGAAGGATGCTCAACCTGTAGTTTTTGGCTTTTGTAATTTGATGGGATGCCTGGTTGGTTGTGCTCAGGACTGGTATTTCAGCAGCCTTATTTAGAAGGTGTGGAGAAGATGTTCACCAAAGGTTAACTTTGAGTAGTGGCCCAATCAATATTTAAGGAATCAACTGCCTGCTTTCTACCAAGCAGGCAACATTGAAGCATAAACTGAAGGAAAAATAGGAGTTAGCCACGTGAAGGTGAAGAAGCAGCTCAAATCAGGCAGGAGAAAAACCATATTTGCCAAGGACTCCAGGGAAGATGACATTTCACTTTCAGGGACCCGCAGTCAGAGGGGGTGCAGACCAGGAAGGGGAAGTCAAGCCGTTCTGGGAGGTCTGTTGTGAAGGATGGTGTGGGCTGTGCTAAGGTCTTTATATCAAAGGCAATAAGTCTGCTCCCAAGAAAAACATTTGGTCAGTGATTTTGTGAAGTTCTGTGGATATCACCATGCTTTAACACAGGGAGAATTTGAAACAAGGAGAAAACACACCCCCTTAATATGTTAATGCACTTCCAGTACCAAATAAGGTATCCAATAGGATTCATCTTCTGTATGATTCTGATGTCATGTCCAGGCAGTGGATGAATCTATTTTGAGTATTATTTGGTAAATTTTAAAGTTAAAATATAAGTAATTATAAACATATTAGAAGAAAAATGTATGTGACTTTTCATATTCTGATGATAAGTGAGTAGAAAAACATAGGTAAATATTGAAAGATGTGTCTACATAAAAATCAAAAGTTCACTGAGTTGCAAAGAAAGAACGATGAAGAATTAAAATATAAATAACATGTTAAACATTTTTGTAATGAATATTACTATCCCGATGCATGCTTAGTTTTTTTAAATTAAAAGACACAAAATAACTAGTTGAATAGTTTAATGGATAGTTTACAAAAAAAAACAAATACATATAATCCATGAGACGTAAATGGGTCTTGTTCAGTGATGTGTGCCAAGTGCACGGTGAGATGTGGCTCACAGTTGGCATGATTTGCTGAATGGATAAACATGAGATGATTATTAGCTGCAGTAGTATTGTTTAAAGAGTACTTTTAAACCTTCTAGGATTTATCTTTAAATTATTTTAATCAAAATAAAAAATATTAGTAATATCAAGAGATAGAGTATATAGGAAATTACAATAATGACACCTACTTTATAAATGACCGGTTAGAAATAATCAATATCAGTTAAAAAGGAGCTGAGTAAACATGTTAGAATACATTGGTGCATAGAATGAAATACTATGCAACCATTCAAAATGTCTACATCAATATATATCAACTTAGATTGGAAAGATGTGTGATGCACATTGAAAATAATAAAAAAAATTGAACAAATTAGAGAAGGAATAATTTAGTTCTTTCACTCGTGTAAGTATGATGTTCACTATAGGTTTATGAGAATATCCTTTAGAGAACTGATGAGATTTTCCTTTGTTCTTGACTTTTCAAAGTTTTTTTTTTTTCCTTAATTGTTCAGATCCCATGTTGCTGATGAGAACTTTAAGGTTAAACTACTTTACTTTCTTCGTGTATTCTTTTCTTTCCTCCTGCCTCTTTCTCTTTCAAGTTCTTATTTTAATAAAATTTTGCCAAGATGTGTCTTGATGATAGCACTTTTAAATTCTGTTCTGCTCAAGTATTTGTTGAATTCTTAATTCTGAGATTTTTTTTCCACCACTGCTTTCCATATTTCCCTGCTCTCCTCCTTGGATCTACCCATGATATTTTAATTTTTTTTTTACAATTTTATCTTTTTTTTGAGAATTTTTTTTATTGGTTGTTCAAAACATTATAAAGCTCTTGACGTATCATATTTCATACATTAGATTCAAGATGGTTATGAACTCCCAATTTTACCCCAAATACAGATTGCAGAATCACATAGGTTACACATCCACGTTTTTACATAATGCCCTATTAGTGATTGTTGTATTCTGCTACCTTTCCTATCTTCTACTACTAAGAACAGAGCAGGAAGAAAAGATTAACACTAAACAGATACATGAGGTGGGAGGGAAAGGGAGAAAAAAAGGAAATTGCATGGTAATGGAGGGAGACCCTCTTTGTTATACAAAATTACATATAAGAGGTTGTGAGGGGAATGGGAAAATTAACAATTTTATCTTTTTTCTATCTTGGTGTTCAATGTCAGATCAAGTTGTTGGCCCAACTTATTAATTCTTTTTTTTAAAAAAGGAGAAGGATATTGATCCTATTCATTCCTCATATGTGAGGATTACAAGGGTATTTTTAAACTATTGTTCTTATTGCTCTATTAAATCTGCTCTCTTGAATGTATCACTCAGATATTGTTGAAATCTTGCTGCATAACAAATAACCCTGAAACATTGTAACTTACAGTGATAGACATGTATGGTTCTTACCCACGCTTCTGCAGACTAGAGCTCTGTTTCAGGTGACAATTGGGCAAGGCTCCCAGATTCAGGCTGTATTTAGGTGTGCCCCACTTCACGTTCTTCTTGGACCAACCACCTGGGGGCACCTTCTCCCATCACAAGGATACAAGAGACCAAGTCCATTGCTACAAGCACATTGGACGCCTTTCACTCCTACGCCTGCCAATGTTGATTTTTGTTTGTGTGCTCAATCTTGAATTTGAGTTTCCTAAGCTTGTGTCTGTGCTGCTGTATTTGTTGAGCATGGCCTGTGAGCAGGCAGGGGAGAACTTGACACGGGATTGGGTCTGTCCCAGACTTCCTCTAATGATCATCTAGCAGATGCTGTCCACACCCTGTCCACGTCTCTGCAGCACACAGGGCTCTGGGGCATGCTGTAAGTTCTCACTACTCTCTGCCTGAGGGCTTCTCTGTGACCATGGTAACTTGTTCAGTCTGTGCTTGGAGCAGGACCCAAAGGATGGGAGTGGGGCTGAAAGAGTAAATGTCCCTAGCAGCAGCCCTCCACCAATCATGAACTGGAAATGGGAAATGAATACACTAACTTCTTGTCCGTCACAGGAGGCAGCTCAGAGGTGGGCATTATGTGCTCTCCCCAGTAGGATTAAGCCCAGTTGCTCATGAGGGTGACCTGCTCTTTAACACACCCTGAATTGATTTCCTTTCCTTCCTCCTCTTACTCCCCCACTCTCCTGCAGGCAATTCCTGGGATTACTTCCAAAATAAACAACTTACATTCCAGTCTTCTCAGCATCTGCTTTTGGAGGAATCCAGCTTAAAACAAAATGTTTATTTTGACAATAAAAGGTAATGTAAGGATTACATTTCCTTCTTTATATTCTTCAGGACTGTCTAAAAAATGGTCTACAGTGAGTATGTGACCAGGAAAAAAAAAATCAAGCCATCAATGAGAAAAACGTCTGTCAAATCACATTGCATTCTCTTGATTTTTCTTAGAAACAGGGAAATTTCACAAACAAGACAAATGAATAAATCCTTTCCCTCCTCTACACCCCACTCCCTGCAAAATAAAATGAGATAAAATAAAAAAGAAAATTATCTTAGTTATCTGTGGCCCAAATTATAATTTGGGAGTTGCATTGAACTAAAAAGAAAAAAATAAATGGTCTCAAAATGTGGCAGAATCCTCCTCAATTTCATCAGGAAAGGAGAATATGAAGAGCAAGTTATTTCCTCAACTCCTAATGATTTCACAGGGAACAGCATGTTAATACCATCAGAAACCTGGTGGGTTTGAAGCTATAATGTCAGAGGAGTCAATGACACATTCTTCACCTGCTTCTCTCCTCTCCACTTAGAGCCTTCAAGAATAAGATGAAAGAGCTGTTCATCCTTCAATTCAACAAATTCATAATTATTCCGTTGGTCACTGTGCCAGACTGGGAAAACAATGTTGTAAAAGACATACAAGTTTCCAAAGAAAAGGTACTGATGGAGAAAGGCATGAAACCAACAAACAAAGAAAATGATCAGAGAGATTTCTGGTCATTCTCTAAGGGAAATAGTAGGAAAATGTGATATACCATGTCTTAGTATGTTTTCCATTGCTCTAACAAAATACTGGAGACTAGTTGATTTATGAAGGAAAGAAGTTTATTAAGTTCACAGTGTCAGAGGCCGAGAAGTTCAAGGGCATGGCAGAAGCATGTGTAGACGACTTTCATACTGTGACATAATATGGTAGAAGAATGGAAGTGTATCTGTGTGTCTAAAAGAGAAAAAGCACAGGGAGCAGACTCACATTATAACTAATCCAGTCCTATGTGAAGATGCCATCTCCCGAGGGAAGGGCACTTATCCCTCTTAATGACCTGATCCAACACTACCACAATAGCAATCAACTTTCAAAGGTGAATTTCAGAGGGGATAAACCATATTCTAACTCTAGCAGATAGTTCTTTGGAGTGAATTGAGATTTCTCCTTAAAAAATCTACAGAGGGAATTTCTTCCAGAGGTTTCATTGGAGCTAAGGTTTGAAAGATGAGATGACGCCAACTAAGAGTTAGAGCAGACTTCTGGGCCAGGGAAGGAAGAAGAATATAGACCTCAAACTAGCTGAGGGCTTGCTATTCAGCAAGTTCAGGAGAAAAGCGGGTTTGGAAAATAGTGAGCAATACCATTTAGGTAACAACAAAAAGCAAACAAACCCAAAACTTCATACTCAAATGTGCCCCCCCCCCACACACAAAGTTTAGATAGAGATACATTAAACTATTATATAAAATCTACACAAAATTATGGAAAGGAAAGGAGTTTCTCATATAGTTTGTGGGGGCAAAAATTGGTACAAAGTTTTTTAGAAGGCAATCGGACGATGCATGTTTCAATGAAAAAGGTTTTTTGCCTTTTACTTCAACTCCTTCCATATTGTTTGAAATTTTATAATCTCGTATCCTGCATTAGCAAGTGAATGAAAGATTTACACCTGCTATCTTCTCATAGATTATGTCTCAATAACTCATCCACACGTGCTTAGATCGGGGAAGAAGAGGCTTAGCAAGACACAGTCTAAAGCCCCAAACAATAAGCAGATCTTTCAAAATAGAGTTAACTAAAGTGCAAACGTTCCTAGAACAGCCATGAAAACATTGAATCAGAAGCAAGACCCCAGTCTGCAAGAAACCAAATGTGTAAGACCATTTTTTTTCTTCAATTAAAAGTGTGTTGCTTGTACTATATCTAACCCAGGTCTTTCTGGGCATTGGTAAGTCTTGCTTTTGGTTCCAAAATGTTTTACCATTTATCACATTTTAGACCACCCTCCTAGGAAGAAACACAAGGTGGTTCTGTGTGAGTTCAATACGTGCGTGTGCGTGTGCCAGGGCCCTGGTTGCATCATTTCCCCTAGGTGATCCAGAAAGAAACTTTGAGCTGCAAAGTGGCACATCACAGACGCCAGGTTACGGCAATCAATTTTTCAATAACTCCCACTTGGGCCAGATTCAATCCAATAACAAAGGATGAAAGTGTCTAAGTCTATTAAACTACCAGGTGCCCGAATTAACTCAAATCACATATTAATTTCCTTTCCTGATCTCACTTGCTAAGCTGTCAAAGTCCTATCCCTGTGTCACCAAGTCAACTGTTTGGGGGTCAATTATGTTGAATTGCTTTGCTATTAATTGGATCACAGCCCAGCAGATTAAATTCAGTCTTCAGTCTGAAATGGTCCACGGTTCAATCACCCCAGTGTCCTGTCTCTGAAAGCAACTTAAAGGAATATGCTGTCCAATTGTCTTTCTGGCCATTAACATTTAAAATGCAGGCATATACACCAGCATCCCAGAATAGTCGTGAGTATAACATCCCAGAAGAGTATTGAGTACAACATTCCAGATTAGTATTAAGTGTAAATATCTGAGAGCTGACTATTCATCTGGGTCCCAAGAGCTACTATTTTACTTCTGCCATTAAGACTTAGTCTTGTTTCTTTTCTTTTTTTTCCCCCTCCTCTTCTTAACCCAACATCATAAATGTGATGGTTCATTACTTCTGGAATTCCCCTCCTAATCCCCATTCTTTCTACCTCTCGCTCTTCCAGAATGGAATTTTCTACCACCTTACCCCAGACCTCTTTCTTTACAAAGCTAAGTACTGTTCATCTTTAACACCTTTGCAAGTGCCAAAACTCTCTTACTCCGTTTCCTGCTTTTAATGTTCTCAGAAGCCCCTTTTTCCTCCTAGACGATTGGAAGGATTCCAAGAGCCCTTTCTGAGGCTCAATTCAGGGGATCCATTTTCACGGAGGAAGAAGAGTGGCATTTTGAAGAAACAATGGAAAGTCCTTCTTCTTAGTGGTGATATTTTCGCGACTCTTTAAAACACCTGGATGTAGCCTGTAATGTTCTGGATGCTAAGAATTTCTCCCTTCCAAACATGGATCTGTTCCACAGCTGGAAATAACATGTTCTCCAAATCGCCCTGCCAAAGAGTTAAATATCTTCCCGGCACTTTAAATCATTTAAAAGCACTTAACTGCTCAAAACGGTATGAATTCTCCTTCCACTCACATGGAAAGCATTGCACTATTGACAAAAAGCATTAAGCGGGTTCGAAACCAAAATGAGGTGTGGGGAAATAACAGGAAAAGCAAATACTTGAGAGATTTATGAATGACAATCTTTACCTAAACCAGAGTGAAAGGGTCATGAGGAATGAGTGGACAGTCTTCCCTTGGTCTCACACCCAAGGTGTTGAGAATTTACTTCCTCTGGATAGTTATGCAAAGACAAAACAGGCCTGTACAAGACAAATAAACACTACAGGCACAAATTCTTTTTTTTTAAACAAAGAAAATAAAAGCCAACTCATAGATATATTTCGGTGTATCATACATTGGACAGTGGAAACTTTTTTTTTCTTTTCTGTGTCTATTTTTCCAGCCCAAGTCATCTTCATCTTCATCTTCTTCATCTTCATTATGACAAATGCCCAATTGGTCCTCTGGCTCCTGCTTTTTGCTACTGGAGTCCATTCTCCAAAGGTCCACCCCACCATGTCACCTCCCTGTTGAAATCTTCGAATGACTTTCCACTGTTCTTGGAATAAAACCTAACCCCCTTGCCAAATCCAACAAGCCCTTATAAGATCTGATTCTGTTCCTACAACCTCATCTGGAACCTTTCTTCTACTCACTGCGGAACCACCATGTGACCTGCTGTTCTCAGAACACACTGAGGTCATTCCAGCTATGCCTTTTGTACTGGCTACTTTCTCTTTTTGAATCACATGTTTTCTGACTCCCCTCCCCCCCAGAAATGCTCATCTTGTAAATCTCAGATTAAACCTTACCTCCCACAAGACGTTCTCATTAACCTGTTGCCGCAGTCCGACTGCAGCAAAATAACTGGGGTGGGGGGGGTGACAAACAACTTGTGTACGTTGATACAGCTGGAGTAGGAGCCGTTTATTGTAGGACAGGAGCGGTATTTATACATTTTACACAGCTTATCTAATTAGCATAAAATAGATACAGCAGTCAACCAATAAGGAATCTCCACACTTAATGGCTTGCTTTTGTTACTTCACAAACCACTCCCTCTGGCATTTTGCCAGGCACCATGCAGACTTGTTTACAGACTCTAACATTTCTCTGGCAAAATAACAGGTGCCAATCTGACTTGTTTACAGACCTTAACAATCTGTTGTGAAGATAGTTTTAGATGCTAGTTTAACTGGATTAAGGAAGGAAGACCTAGTGTTATTTTTGGTGTGTGGTGATTACTACATGAGTCTAAGTGGACTAATTAGGAGAGATCCTCTCTCAATATTCATGGGCTCCATCCAATGGACTGGGGACAGTAGAGAACCAATATAGATAGCAAGCTGGTCTCTTTTTTGAAAGTTGGCATAAACACCAGAACTCCTGGCTCCTCGAACATTGGATTCCAGGACTTACACCAGTATCCCAACCCTAGCCATAGATTTTCAGGGTTTGGCCTCAAACTGAGAGTTGGACCAATGGTCCTCCAGTTGTGAGGTCTTTGGGTTTGAACCAAGCCACACTTCTGACATCCCAGAGTCTCTGGCCTGTAGAAGATGTGTTGTTGAACTTAGCCACCATAATTGCTTGAGGCAGTTCCCCTAATAAATCCCCTCTCGTATATTTATATATGAATCCTATTGGTTAAGTCTCTCTGGAGAATTCTAATATACCTCTATCTGAAGTAGATTACCTTCACCCTAATTCAGTTTCTACTATTCAGTGGTGTTTATTCCTTTACAGCATTTATAAATTATCCTGTTTGTTATCATTTTTCACTCTCTATTCCCTGGTTAGAATGAAAATGTCATGGGATTAAGGAGCCCTCCTTTGTTCAACATTGTTTCCTTCGGAATTTAACAGCATTGTCTAATCATTATCATCTTTTGTGAATATTTGTTGAATGAATAAATGATGAATTTAAAGATCCTGCCCTAAAATACAGTAATTACTAATAAAATAATTCATTAGTGAACGAAGCACAATAAATTTATAATTGTTACTCATGGATGAAGATGACATATCTAAAGATGCCCTGGAGGAGAAGGACTCAGAAATGCATACTTTTGAGAGAGACCTTTATTTCTCTGACTCTCTGTATCCAAAGTATTCTAAAGCAATATTTTCAAAGTTTTCTGATGTTAAGAATCACTTAGGGAACTAGCCAACTTGTAGCCTTCCAATCCTGGCTCCTGGAGATATTGAAATTGCAAGTCCAGGAGGAATCCTGAGAATTTGTACAACTAACAAATACCTCAAGGTGCTTTTTTATCAGCAAAGCTTGGAAAACACTGCACTCTAGCCAATGGTATGAGGATTCTAAAAAAATAAAAAATAAAAAAATAAACTAGGAATGAAACCAGCATATAACTAAGGTTCCCCTCTCCTTGCTCTATACCCAAAAGATTTAAAATCAGCATACAATAGGGACATACCCATGTCAATGTTTATAGCAGCACAATTCACAATAGCTAAGTGATGGAACCAGCTTAGGTGCCCAACAACAGAAGAATGGATAAAGACCACAACGGAATTTTACTCGGCCATAAAGAAGAATGAAATGATGGTAGCTGCTGATGAATGGATGGAACTGAAGAACATCATGCCAAATGAGATAAGCCAGACTCAGAAAGTCAAGGGTCAAATGTTTCCTCTGTTATGCAGAAGCTAGACCAAAATAAGAGAGAGAAAGAAAGAAAGAAAGAAAGAAAGAAAGAAAGAAGAAAGAAAGAAAGAAATGAAATAAATCTGACCAAGCTTTCCTATGTACATATGAATCTCACCTGTATGTATGCATGCACTAATTTTTTAAAAACCTTTAAATACATAGAAGTAAATTATATAGCAATTGAAATAAGATCAATAAAGTAGAGAAAAGGAAACAGAAAGCGAGGAGGAGAGGGTTCAGAGAAGTACTGGGGACTGAATTGGAGTAAATTTCATTCCATACTTTGTATAATTACATCCAAATGAAATCTCAAATTATGTATAACTAAAATGAACTAATAAAAACCTGTTAAAAGACACTGACTGCTCTCTATAGCAGAGGTTTGCAAACTTTGGTGCACATGAAACCCCGAAAGCCCAAGTTGTACCAGGTTGCATCCTCCTACCAATTAGATCAGAAAAAATGTGTCAGGCTCAGTCAGGCAGGAATCATTTCTAAAACCCTCCATTATTCCAATGTGTGTACAAATTTGATAAACTACTTCTCTAAAAAACAGGATTCATCAAACTTTAACTTGCATAGGAATCACCCAGGGACCTTGTTAAAATACAGATTCGGATGCAGTAGGTCCTAGTTGAGGCTCAAAATTCTGTTTCCTCTGTGAGTTCCCAGTGACACTGTGGCTCCAGGTCCTCAGTCTTTTCTTTGAGTCATAAAATTCTAGTGGGACCACGATAGACCCATCCATGATGGCATTGGCCTTCTATATGGTATGGAAACAGGATCCTGTTTTGAAGTCTCTGGTGCTGGGGCTCAGAACATGGTACCCCAAAGTATAACACCCTGGCATGCTGGGCACTTTGAACAGAAGAGGATTGGAAGATCTCAGAGGCAAGTCCTGATTCTTTCCAGTCCTCCTGTGTCTTGCTCCTCTTTTTCCTCCAAAGAGAATCATAGAAATCAGGATTCCTCTTTCCCAGGGCAGATCATGGAAACTAGAACCCCTCTCTCCCAATGCCATCCATAAAACCTAGAAAAATAATTTTCTCCTCTCTTCCCCCCAGGGTATCATTCCAGAGGAGTTCTGCCCTATACCTGGAGGAAGGAATGCTACACAGAGAGGCCAAGAAGAATCTGAACTCATGGGCCTTTCTGGGTTCCCCAGGCTAATACCATGAACTCATTTCTTTCTGTCAAATCACGTTTCTACCTAGGGGTCCATCTTCCTTGAATCTACAAATAAAGACATCAGTTTTCTCTAGGCCCGTGGGTCTTCATTTCTGAAGTCTGCTGTGTCATGGAACATGAACAACTTTGGATAAACCTATTTGTTATGCATTTCTCTTGTTAGCCTGTCTTTCCTTGAGGAGCTAGGAGTGAAGAGGTCACAC
This sequence comes from Callospermophilus lateralis, assembly GCF_048772815.1. Lineage (NCBI taxonomy): Eukaryota > Metazoa > Chordata > Mammalia > Rodentia > Sciuridae > Callospermophilus > Callospermophilus lateralis. The sequence goes on along the minus strand of NW_027514826.1, from coordinate 2,015,192 downwards.
CTCTCAGCCCTGGAGGGGTGGTGCTGGTGTGTTTGTTCAGCATTTGTGTCCCTATACCAAGCACCACGCCCAAATTATGATACTTGGTTTCATGCAAACCGACTGTCTGGATTTTGGGGTAATACAATTTATTTTGTGAGTCCAATTCATGTGGATGGTGTATTCACTATTAAATCTAAAAATAAATATGTATTCTCACATGGAAACAGTGATATTTTTGGACTGCCTAACATTCCATAATGATATTCTGTCTCCCAGACATGTAAAAGTAACACAAACTGCAAATCTTTGAAATACATAGGTTACTGAGATGGATGACCATCTCTTTTAAGTGTACTCCTAGAACATTAAGCCTTAGGTAAACAGCTCTGTCCACATTTTACATCTGAGATTTGATTCTGAGGACTCATATGTGCCGATTGGTTTCTGGATCTGGGCTTTATCTGTCACAGCAAGGCCTTTTATTTTAAGCAGAAGCTGGGAGTGTGAAGAAAGAAGTCTCCCTTGACTGGCTTTGGTCAAAGGCCATGTCTTTATACTCAGTTAGTTAGACCTTTGGCAGTTTCATCAGTGAGCACAATAGATCTGATTACCTTCGTAATGATGGATATAATGCTATCCTTTATTGATAAAGCCAGTGCTCTGCACTCAACTGTAATCAAAACCGGGGGGGGGGGGAGGAATGGTTCTTTTAGTGAAGACTAATCTATGTCCTTAAGATGTGGAATCTTTTAGGAAGGGGGGAGGTGACATGCTTTCCTTCCCATTGGTTTGCTGCCCACAGTGCCTTTAGTGGTCCTGCCATTGACCCTTGAATTACAGTGTAGACTTATTCAACATGAGAAGTATCCTTATGACTTATGTGGTCCAACAATGAGAGAGTTATTCTTTTTTTTTAAGTAAATACAAAATGCAAGATTAATTCAGGTAAAAATCACAAGTTATCCTTGTGAAAGGAGTGTCTGGATTAGTCCAGAGAGGCAGCCTGTTTAAGAGGGGGACATTATCACATAGTGGAAATAAGACCAGTCTGCCACTTGCTAACTGTGCAGAATTATTCAAGCTTCCTCAGTACTTTAGGGTTCAATTCCCCTGTGTCTAAGTTTGAAACTCAAAGTTCTTTTTCTCTTCAAAATTCGATGCATCTAGGAGGTTGTTGAAGCTGGCAGCGGCTATAATGGTCCAACTTAGACCCTGGAGGTTTGTAGCTAGTTTTTAAGTTAGCAGACTTTAGTTTTCTGATGGTCTCTCTGGTGGCCACCAACTCTGATGGCTTGGCGATTGACATAAATGTATTCTAACCTCTCAGACTGAGAGTCATGGCTTTGGTCTAGAAGAAAGTGAGGCTATCCTTAGTCTGAACTGGGGTGTCTGTAGGTATTTCTCACTGGTTACAAACTCACTTAACAAAATAAGAGGACACATCACCACACATGTTTATTCAGCCCCTCCCAACTGACCCCCTTTCAGCACCTCGGTCACACTGTTGTGAAAACAGCAAGGTAATTGCCAAGTTCAATCAGCTGCCATGACGTCATAAATGGAAAAGACCTGTGAATTGCTCCATTGCTAGACATTAAGGCCGGGGAATTATGTCATTCTTTAAAAATAAATAAGCATAACCTAATGTCTTTTTATTAATAGTCGACTAATTGCTGCATCAGAAGAAGGAAAGCTTTGTAGAAGGGAGTGAGAAACGGCCTCAGACATCATACCAAGGGCACAAGAGGAACTTTATTCTCTGGGTGTGTGTGCGCGTGCATGCATGCTCACACACGGGTAAACTGACTCCTTAAATAATGAATCCCTAGATAGTGGTGTAAGACACATGAAGGGGTGTCAGCAATTTGACTGGTTCCCAGCTGGAAAGAATTAGAGACTGGAAAGGACAGACTGATATGATGTGACACAAGGTAGTAGCATTGGCTAGGGAGGAAGTGGGGAGGAGTGGAGCTGTGTTGAGTCACCCCCCGGGCTGTCTGTCACTGGGTATCCTCTGTTTCAGACCCCCTGGGTGGGACAGAACTTACTGTGTCCTTGTTTTCTCATGCACTCTACAACTGCAAAGCCTTGGTAAAGTGCACTGGATTGAACAAAAGCAGAGTTGACAAAACTGTAATAGTGAGGGACACACAAACACACACACACACACACATACACACCCAGACACACACACATCATTCATCAGTAAGGAACATTTAGAAGTCACAGAGCTGTAGAGAAATCAGATTACCCAGGTATTATGAGCCTTAAGTAGTTATAGCTTTTGAGACGTTTTTCTTATCAGTGCCTTTGAATGTAGTATGTTTTTCTCCCCAGGAGATTGAATTTGTTCCTATCTGTTTGATTCTGAATGTTTTTTTTTTCAATGATTTTTGTAGCAATGGGAAAAAGAAAGATCCTTCCACAACTTCAGAGTATCCCCATTGTATTTCCTACGAATAGATGTCATAAAGTGCTTGCTTAGATTGAAACACATGATTCACTATTAGTGGAAACAGTCCCACGTGCATTACCTTATACATAACGTAGATGGCAACATGCCTCTTATGTTCAGTCTGGGCTTTCTTGGTCTTTTTAGGTAGGGGAAACATATCTACATGGATCATTATTATAAGTAAAGGAGGAATGGAAGTTATCACTAAGGAAACAAGTCTGAGCATAGGTGGAATAGCCCTTACCAAAAGAACTTAGAATTAGAAATGTTTCAGATTTCAGACTTTTCCAGATTTTGGAATTTTATATGTACGTAATGAGTTTAGTTGGGGATAGAACTCAAACACTATACACTAAATTTATGTATGTTTCATGTATACCTTATATACATAATCCAAAGGTAATATTTTTAATAAACCTGCATTTTGACTGGTTCATCACAGGAGGTCAGGTGTGACATTTCCTTCTTGTAAAGTCATATCAGTTGATGCTCAAAACAGTTCAGATTTTGGAGTATTTTGGATTTGGGAATTTTAGATTAGGGATGCTCACCGTGTATTGGGTTCTCAATTAGTGTCCTAACAACATGGGTAAGCCATGTCTCTAGGTCACATTGCTCTTTGAATGTCCTTTGACATGGAGTCACAACTAGATGATTTCTTCAAAAGAAATCTTTTATCAAGAGTATGAAGCCATCCTATGACCCTTCATAACTAAGAATTGGAAATCCTGTACCTCTCCCACCACTTCACCACTGACCCCCCTATGAGATCCAAACTATCAACTGTGCTTAAGGATGCAAAGCCACCACCCTGGCATGGTGGCTCCTCTGTGCTATTCAAACAGTACTCTGTTTATAAGTAATGAGATGAAAAAGGGTAACAGTGAAAAGGAGGATGAAGAGGAAGACAACCTAGTGAGTAGATGCCAATATGAACCACCTTTCTAGTAGGCAAGGAGAGGTATTGGGAAAGATATTAGTCTTCAGAATAATAACAATTACTAACAGCAGCAATAATAATAATTGAGATCCAGGCATGGGGGCCTCTGCCTGTAATCCCAGTGGCTGGGGAGGCTGAGGCAGGAGGATTGTGTGTTCAGAGCCAGCCTCCGATAAAGTGAGGTGCTAAGCAACTCAGTGAGACCCTGTCTCTAAATAAAATTCAAAATAGAGCTGGGGATGTGGCTCAGTGGTCAAGTACCCCTGATTTCAACCCCTAGTACTAAAATAATAATAATAATAATAATAATAATAATAATAATAATAATAATAATAACAACAACAACAATGATAATAATAATAGGAAATAAGAGACAAGATTTTTGTTGTAATTGACCTAGTCTGGTTTTCAAAGAATGGTTCCATTGTGAGAAATGCCAATTCTCAGGCTCCCCCAATCCCTGAATCAGAAACTGCATACATGTCCCAATCATCTGTGATTTCACAGCTTCTCCAAGCATGTTGGTGGTGCACACTATGGTGAGAACCACTGGTTAAGAAATTTCCTCAAGTCAGGCCAGTTGCGATTTATACTTTCTGACATCTGTTCTTCCATGCTCACATGATCCCCACAGTACTTCACGCCCATCTTTGTCACACTCTCTTTGATCTCTGCTGCTCACTATGAAAGGTGCCTGGTGAGTAGGAAGAGACAGTCTGAGTGGTTTGATAGCTCGTGGAACTCGGGACAAGTACAGTCACTTTCTGAGCCTCAGTTTCCATCATCACCAAAATGAGGAATTGGCCTAGAAAATCTCTAAGGATGCTTTAGAGTTAATATTATAGGGTCCTCTAAGTTGTTCATGCTATTATTCTGAACCCTAAATGTTTATTACTGCTCCACATGTTACAGAGGCACAAGGAAAAGAGAAGGGAGTCTGAAAATACTCTTTGACACAGCAGCACAATAAACAGTGGGGGCCTTGTGGATAGAGACCCTCAGCCAAAAAAATAAAAAATGCATATAACATCACTATCTGAGACAGGAAGAGTGATCTATAACAAATACACATGTCTAGATTTATCAGTCTGCATTCTTGGGACGTACACTAAAGACAGTGTATTAATATCATTACTAAGGCCAACAAATTCTCTAGACATGTTATTCTCAAGTAAATAAATACTGAATGATTCAACAGCAAATCCAAGCAAAGAAGCATTACAATGATGTATCGTAATAGATTTATTGAATAATGACTTGTAATAACAATAAATAGGAGATCCAAATCATTGAAAAAACATTCTGAAAACCAGATGATGCATGCATTAGAAAGGAGAGACAGTTCCAGGATTATTACATTATTTTATTTTATTTCATGTAAAAAATATTTTTTAAGTTTTTTTTGGGGGGTATGAAAAACTTTAAACAGATGAAAATAAGAGAGAAGAGAGTAATGAACTCTCAAACTTGCTGGAGCCAAATTTAGGGTGAAGACAGTGGTTCAAAATATACACAGTGAGGATCAGAGAAGCATGAGGTAAGAGATTAAACCCAGAAAGTCACCAGCATATCAGGAACAAAATGCTCTCCTTGCAGATTTAAGTGAAGGCAACATGTTAGACTAGGCTCTGTACCATTCATGGTGAGATGAGCTGCACATTGATTGTGTTAGACAGCTTTCTGTCACTATAATGAAAATGCCTGAGATAACCGATTTATAAGGAGAAAAGTTTATTGTGGCTTACAGTTTTGGGAGGTTCTAGTCCCTGATTGGATGGTTCTATTGCTCTGGGGTAGAGAGGAGGCAACACTTCATGGAGGAAGCACTTGGGGCAGCAAAACTGCTCACCTCATGAGCGAGGAGTGCTGAGGTCCCCCAATCTCCTTTGGAGCCACACCCCCAAAGACCTAAAGACCTCTCTATAGGCCCCACCTCTTCAGGGTTCTATCACCTCCCAATAGTGCCACTTCAGGGACCAATCCCTGGACTGCTTTGGGGACCTTTGGGAGACATTTAAGATCCCAATTATAGCGTTGGTAATAGCAGTCACATATAATGTGACTGAGTTGATAGCGTTTCTAAATAGTTTAGTCACTTACACTCCCAACACAACCTTGTGTGATAGCCATTGGTCAAAGAGGCATTAAGAGTTGAGAAGGCTCGCACATGCTGAGGAAGTATTGGAAGCCCAGCCGGTGACTTCTATGCTTCTCCACCAAGAGACTTCTTCACCTTGGTGATATTTCCTTCTAATCTCCCCATTGTATAGACCCAGGAGAAGACAGAGCAGCTTCTTGCTGGCTGATGAATCCTTCCATTTGTGTTGAGCAGCTCTGGAAGGAAAGAACTGAGACCTCATCCAAGGCAAATTGAGTTCACATGTCAGAGTTTGGCCAAACTCCATGTGATTCTAATAAGGAGCCACTGGTAGTAGAAAGGCCAGGGAGCACATTTTTGAAATTCCAAATGTCTATTGATATTCCCTCACCTGTTATGAAGGAAATACATTTCAATTGCGACGAGTAGAGTACCAATAATTTTTAAAGACCTCTGGCACAATTGGAAGTGGTGCATCAATTAATAGTTATCTTTTGTACTATTAGCTGCTGCCAGGTCAAAGTGAGAATAGTGGATTTTATTTTGCTTTGTGTTCCAATGATCTTAGTGCATGATAGCTAGAATTCTAGGCTTCAGCAGCACTTTGGAGTATTATTTGACATGTCAAAGGAACTTCCTACAGTAAGCAAAGCTAGTGATTGATAAAACTCCATTGCAATAACAAGTATAGTGAATGTCATTGCCTTCAGATGTCTGACACTTGTGCTTAGTAAAATGCCAGTAACTCCCTTCTCACCATTCAGGGAAATTCAAGTGCTGTGTCCCTCGTTGTTTCTTCTCCATTTTATCTGTGTGAATCAGTCTTTCTTGGTGAAGCAAGTTAACCATGGCAAGGCTTAAGATGATTCATTATATTGGTCCAACTATTTTAAGGGGTTTAAATAATCATGAAGCTGATGGGCTGTTAATCTCTGTGTCCAAAAAATACGTGGCAATGAGACATAGATCTATGAAGAAAGAATGGAAAGTGTCCAGTTGTACCTAAAGAACAATCCCAGGTCACAGAGTGAAAAATACGTGGAATCATCTATGGAAAGGACAGAACTAGCGCTCTCTTACCATGAAACACAACCTGTTCTGGTTGGATCAGTCCTCACTGGTCTCACCTATTTTGCTTGGTCTCTTCATACTCCACCATTTAATATTTCAAATTTACCCAGTGCCCAGAGTGACTTTGTAAACCCATGAACCTGAATGAAGGGCTGAGATTCTGAGGCTGGGATTCCAATCTTAAGAGAGGGAACATTTTCTTGTCAAATCTCTGCTCTCAAAACAAGCTCTGGAATGGAGTTCCTCTTTAGCTCCTATCAATCCATCTCCAGCTGTGATTTATTACCCTCCCAAGAGGGGCCACACTTCTTTTGTGTTAAAGTGATCACTCCAGAGAGTTTATATATCCTTCCATTGTCTAAAAACCAACTTTGAATCCCTAAACACCTATATTTATAATACTCCAGAGCTGGAAGTGACTGAGGGTAAGCATTCACGAGAACTCCTTGAAAAAGTGATATGAAAGTTTCAAAAAGGCCAAGTGATCTATCCAAGTCCAAGTAGGATGATTTTTGCTGGTGGCAGAAGACCCCCCGGCCATGTTCTCCTGCTGTCCCCGATAGTTTTTATTTTATTATTTCAATTTAAAAGTCATTCTTTACAAAGAGGAAAATTTCAAACATAAGGGTAGATAAAATAGCATGGGAAATGAATGCTTAATATTTAAATTTAATAACTAACAATAATAGTTGGTCAGTCTCAGTTAACCTTGCTGATCCATGTGGGTCGGTCTGGAGATCATAGTTACTCTTATTTCTAAAGAAGTCCAGATCATAAAATCTCAATATATGGCACCTTTGCCTACTTTGAAAAAGTGGCTGATGCACTGGGTTTGAACACGCCTGGAGAAGTTTCTCAGCATTCCATCATACCTTGCCCATGAAGGAAGAAGCACAGAGCTGGTGTGTGCAGCCTGGCATGCACAGGGTGAGCTCAGGTGGGTTTCTTTCCAGTTTGCTGTTCACAGAGAAGGGGCAGAATGCTGTCTACCTTTTCCAAGTGGATACAGATTGCTCTTTGGGCATGCATCTCATCTTGATCCAGATGAGCAAGCAGTGATCTTGTGAAGGGAACAGAAATAGGAGAAATGGGAGTTTTTTTGTCAGAAGAAAAGTTTTTTTTTTTTCTTTTAATGGTCAATGCATAACAACTTTACAGATTTCTGGCATAAAAACGAGATGCTTTGCAGAATTGATATGCAGGAACATAGTGACATGATCAAATCATATCTGTGGACTTAAATATTTGTCATTTCTTTGTGATAAGAACATTCAAATATCTCTTCTCACTATTTTGAAACACATGACATGAGAATGCTTTGTTAAAGCCAGTTGCATTTCTCTGTCCTGAACAAACATTTCCCCCTTGAACTTCAGGACACTTGGGTCTGTGTCACTTGGCATTCAGCAAAAATCTCACACCAATATTGTCACTGTGGTTGGTATGTAGATTGAATGGTGAACTCATAAGTAGTAAAGAGAAGAAATATGCGGTTGTTGTATCTTTTAGTACAGATAAAGAACGGATCTTCCCATTTCTGCAAAAACTACCGTTCTATTCACAACTTAATATTTTGAAAACATTTTCTGAATATTTATAACATATCAAGAGACAAATAATAGGCTCTGAGTTACCTGACCAACCACCCAAATCATAACACAATTTAAGGGTAAGTGCCTAATTACCAGATTGTTTCATTTCTTTGATTTTATTAATTTAAGAAATATTTATTGAGCATTTCCTATTTTATCTTCAACTATTAAAATTTATAATACATACATAAAATTCAAATTACTAATTAATTAAAAACAATTGTTGGTCAGTTATATACTTACACTAATATCAGCCAAAAAAGCAGGATATGGCAAGAAACAATTTAATATATTATATTAAAATATTATTGCCGTTGTTAGCTAAGTAGAATAGACGTGGAGAGAAAAATATAATATTTCTACAAGTAGACCCTGTTAAGCATCTATAAAAAAATGACAGGCACTGCAAAAATCATTAGGAAGCAGGTCCAAATCTGTTTTTATAAACCACAGAAATTAATTAAAATAAAAGCTTGAGTTGAAACTTTGAAAGAAAGTAATGGTCAAGGGCTCTATGTATGAATGGAAGGCAATGAAAGGAATTTTCATTTGCTAAGGCAGACAGACTTGAAAAGGTAGCATCTAAATATTTGCTTAGAGCCTTGTAAAATCTGTCACAGCAGGCTAGCCTAAGTCCTAGTGAACTTGTTCACTCTGTGACCTTCACTCACAGTGCCCACCCTTTCTACTCACTACCTGCTGAGTGGCTCACCTGGCTTTGTTGTCCAGCCTGCTTGGATCTTGTGTCTTGTTTGCTGGAGTCCACCATCAGAGACCTCCCTCATAGGATGACCTGTCCTGCCCTCTAATGAGAGTGCTTGTACCCATAGTTCAATTGGGCTAATCTCCTCCACTTCAGACCCTGCTCCTCAATACCAGACCCAAGTTAGAGCCCCGAGAGAAGGTCAGGAGAAGGAGGGCAGCAGCCAGCAAAGCCGTGAGGTACCTCAGTTGGATGACTTTGTAAGTTCGGCATCCTTGAATTCAACTAACCTTAGATCAGAAGTATCTGTCTGCACTCAACCTGTACAGATTTTTTCTTGCCATCATTCCCTAAACAATGCAGTTGAACACGTATTTACATCGCCTTTGCAGTGTGTGAGGTATTAATGGTGTTTTATAAGTCATCTAGAAATGGATTAAGTCTGCAGGAAGATGTGTGAAAGTTATATACAAATACTATACGATTTTATAGGAGAGAATTGGATATCCTTGAATTGGTGTCTTTGGTAGGTCCCGGATCCAATCTCCCTCAACTTTGGAGAAATGACAGCACTTGAATTTTTAACTGAGTTTTGCGAAAGAGGAACTTAAGATGACCTACTCATCCTACAAAGGCAACAGCCTGAGAAAGAACAGACTATGAAAATCCAGAGGACGAAAACTTCCATTCATTGTGTTCTGTGAGATTTAATTTAAAACTTTGGTTTCTCCTTCGAGTACCAGAAGGGAGGGTCATTGTCAATCATACCCAAAGGTTTGTATTTAAAGAAAACTTCTGCCATTGAATTGTTTGGATATTTTTGGTGTTTTTTGGTACCCATTTCATAACATTGTCAAGTGATTCAGATACACTGCATTAGATAACATGGCTAAGAACAATATATTCATGGAACGTAAAACAATTGCCTTTAGGGTTTGTTTTATTAGTTCTCATTAAACATAATCTAGATGCATCTTCAGCATTAGCTCATCTTTCTTGCCAATGTGGTGTGTTCCCTACTTTACCGTATTCTCTTTCTGGAAGGACTATTTTTTCCTTTGTAATTTTGTAATCCTAAAATTTAACACAACAATAGCCACTGAATAGTGCCTAATAAACAAGGTGAAGAACCTGAAGAGGGTGGGACAATGATGGGTGCAGGGAAAGCTCTTAAACCCAGTGGATTTGATGGGTCCATGTTGAGGATGATGAATATAAGCAGCAATGAGGCCGATGGTAGTGGTGGTGACAGACACAGCTGGGAAAACAGGATTCAGCTGGAAAAACAGTCAAATGAACCGTCAGCTGGAAACACAGACACACTGTTTGCTGGTAGCGGAACAGTATTTCCAGCATCTGACCAGGAACGTCCCCTCCCACTCTTTAGGGCCCCCCCTTTTTTCCCCATCATTTATTACACAGGAGTCATATGCTTTGGACTTACCTGCTGGGCTTCATCCACCTGAATGCATGGGGAGGGGTGAGCCCCCAGGTTTGTGCTTTCCCCGCAGGCAAATGGAGATTGGGTGGAGGGGAATTTGGGCAGAATTTCACATAATATGTGCAGAGTGCTTTCTTTATAATATTTTTATTGGCCCGGCCACTCAGGAGTTACCTTTAAATTTACTTTATGTGAAACCCGAGAAACCTCACCCCCAAATAACCATTTCAGGTGTTGTTCAAGCCCAAACATTTTGGATTATCTAATGACCTTTTCCAAAACTCATGGTCAAGGTGAGATTGTGTTTCTGATCCCTTGAAGTCTCCTTCTTTCCCCCCAATACATACCCAATACATGTAATAAATAGGGTGGGTGTGCTTGAATAGAAGGAGATTGGTTGTCTAGTTTTCCAATGAGACTATCAGAGAAAATAAAATGTTGGTCCATTAAACTGTTAATGATCATGGTGAAAAAAAATAAAATCTGTATGCCCACTAGTGAACTAATTAGGTAATATGATATTTGAAAGTGCATGCTATGTAAAGCAACCCTTTGGTTTTTAGAAGTATTAGTCTTTCACCTTCACAACAAATGAGGAATGCTATGCAAACACTTCCCTTGTGTCAATGTCTTCACCGTCATTAAACCACTTTCCTTGAGTCATCAAACACAGTTTCCCAGAAAACAGCATCTCTGCTTCCGTTTTGAGATAAAGTCCTCTTGGGAGCTGCAAATAATGATGACACCAAGGTTTTTGTCCCAAACCACTAGCTCCCATTTTTATAACATATGTGCAATTTTTTCTTTGTTTTTTTTTTTCATTCATCTTTGAGGGGGTTGATGATGTGTGACCTTTGCAATATACCTACTGTTTTGTTTTTAAAAATAATATTTAAATGCTGGGGTTTTTTTAAAAAAAAATTTTTAAGTCTCATACCACCAGGAATAATTATTGGACCTGTTTAAATTTCTTTGCCTCTTTTCTTTTTAATAGATTTTGTCAGGTGTCCATTATTAAGATCCAAAGTAAGCTGCTGCAGGCTAATATGTGTTTTTCCCAAATCATATGTTGTTCAATTGAATGTGATTGAGAAAACAAACACAATGTCAGAGAATTTGTAAGGATTTGAAAACAACACATCATCTTTTCTAACTGATCTCTTTTTTGGGGGGGAAAAGAAAAACTGTGCTTCATATTCACATATATGTATATGTAAATTTTATTTCTTATATAAAACCCGAGTCATTTTGTTCCAAGGGAATTAACTAGTGTTTAGTCGGCACCCTTGGCTTCAAAGATAGAAACTTAACTCACACTAAGAAAACATATAAAGAGTCTTGGTGGGTTACATAAATAGGGAGGGTCTGGGAGAGTGGGCTCCCAACCGATTGGATCCAAAGGCTAAAAGAATGTGGTATTTCACTTTTGCTTTCCTTCTCGCTCTTGAGTAATCAGTTCCTCAAACCATCTCTCTCACCTCTACTCGTCAGTATACTGGGGTCTTCCTCTGTAAAGTTCTTTTCCACCTGGCAAATTAGACAGAGCAGGCAGCTGTGTCCTCAGTGAGTAACTGGCTTCGCCATACCCAGCATATCCCAAGCCTAGAGGAGGATCTGAGGTCTCTTGTCCGTGTTTCGAACTCTTCATGGTGTTCAGTCTTGTGAGTTATTTTAATTGACATAGATGAGACCATGCTTATTCCCCTGACAACTGTCTTCTGTGACTGCCAGGTCAAATAGAAGTGGGAGGTAAGGTCCCCAGAGAAAAAGGAAGAATGTTTTTGGAAAAAAAAAAGGACAGGGAATTATGGGCATACAAAAACCACAGAGTTTCATTGTAAACATTTTCATTCTTTTTAAAGCAAGCTAAGTAAAAAAAAATCTTTTAAATAAAATATTCAGAGACTGCTTTATCTTTTAAATAATTAACAAGCCATTTAATGCAACTTTCTTGCTGTGAGTTTGCATTCTAATTCTGTTGACCAAAAGTCCAAAATATCATCAGGAACTGATTTCTGCTCTATAAATATGATTAACTTAATAACATTATATGTCTGTTTCTGTCTTAGCTTGCAAACAGGAAAGATCTAGTAATAAATTCATTCATCTTGCTCCTACTTCACTATTTATTTTACCATCAGACATGATTTTTTTTGAAAGCTTCTATGCTTCTATTATTCTTTAGAACCTTGTAAAAGAATTAAAACCTACCCTTCCTTACAATTTCAGGCAGGAACTAAATACTAATCAATATTTTACCATATCTCTAATCAAAGCTTTGGACCTTCCTTAAGCTACAGACGGTTGTGTTTCACAACAAAATAGAATTCTTTTCCGTTGCTCTTTGCAAAAGAATTCTTGCAACCTCCTCCATCTACCTTAGACTGCTTTTCCCAGCTGCAGGGGATTAAACAAGTTATGAGATTTTCCTAGCAGTAAGCTTTCTGAAAAAATAAAACCCTACCTAAGAGTTTTCCATTGTGGTGTTAGGGAATTTTTCAAAGCTTTAATTTTTTTTTCTTAGTTCTATTCCATTAGGTTTTAATTGGCAAAGTTTTATAAGTGAAATTAAGCAGGAGATTCAGATTTTCATTTACAAAAAGTTTCCAATTAGAAAGTCTTAATTAAACAACCCAGCTCTTACCTCCTTTTCCTTTACGTGGTCTGAATATAGGTATTTCAAAAAGAAAGGGGAGAATTTGAACCATCAGAATAAGATTTTAGACTTCAACATACACAGTAGTTCTAATGGTATAAAGTGGATATGATGATGTGCTAGTCATCTTCCTGTCACTATGATGAAAAATACCTGAGATAATTCAAAAGAAGGGAAGGTTTATTTTGGCTCAGGGCTTCAGAGATTGCAATCTGTGGGCACCTCGTCTTATTTATGTAGGCCTGTGGCAGCAGAGTACATCATGGCAGGAGCATATGGTAGAAAGGAACTTTAACCTCATGGATTCCAGAAAGGAGAGAGAGTCACAAATCCCAAGATCCCCTTCAAGGGTACACCTCCAATGACCTAAGTTTCTCCTACTATGCCCCACTTCCTACAGATTCCACCATTTCCCAATATCACCACTTTCTGGAATTTTTTTAAAAAAATATTTGCCATCTATGGCTGGTTAAATCTGTGGATTCAGAATTTACAGATACGAAGGACTGCTATAATGAACAGCAAAATAAATCATAGACTCTGATACATCCTCCATGTTTAAAATGTGTGAGGGTCAATAGGACTTATAAGTTATCATAGAATCTGAACCACCATAAAATACTAGGAAAATAAACAAGAATAACCCTTGCCCTCCAGCAGTCACCCACAAACTATATTTCCAGAATTTGGTACATAGTTCTAGTAGAACCTTATTATAACCTATTGGAAAAGGAGTGTAAGAGAGAGAAAATATGAGATAAAAGAATGAAAAATATTTAGATCTCAGTCTCCAGGATGCCAGTCCCATGCTTACACTGGTAGTACATAGTCCAAAGCCTGAGAACATAACCTGGTTTCTGGAAAGTCTCCCATCAAGTAATTCTGGCCCCTTTACACAGCATTTTAGAAGGTGATAAAAGAGACATGACTGTCTTGCAAACTCAGTCATGCTGCCAATCTGAGTCACCAACTCTCATCTCTCCTGTAGGCCCCAAGGTGTTCATTGTAAACTTGTAGTTTCTGATTCCCTCTGAGTAATCTTCCAAACATTTCTATATTGAATGGATAGTGTGTGTCTTTGTGTGTGTGTGTGCGTATGCGTGTGACAAAATTCCCGTTTCTTCTTGTGAAAAGAGTTCTCCACCATTTGTGGTAATGAAATTAAAGCATCCATCAAGTTGCTGATTTTGCTCTTCTGATTTCCTCTCTCACTGCATCCTCAGCAAGATCCCACATGGTCAGGAAGCTCCCTTGACTTTTGCCTGAAAGCTTTGGTCTTTGCTTCAGAATATTCTAAGTTTGTGAAAACAACCTTCGACTGGCATTTGGCCCTCAACCTTTGAGTTGCTCCAGCAGGACCGTCTTTCCCATTAAGTTTTTGAACTGGAACTACTAATGATAATCCATCTGTGTTTGTGTCTCCAGGTAGACCAATATGGCTTCTGCTACAAATCCCACGAAACTTAGCATCTCTCAGTCTTTGAATCTTTTAGACTCAGAAAGGTCAGCACGAATATTCTTCAACTTGGGACAATGACCAGTGTTTAATTTTCAGAGATCCAACAGAGTTTGTGATCATTCTTCTGGCTTCTTAAATTTATCCCTTCCCTTCTCAACCATTTGAAGGACTAACATGGTTGACTTATTATGATGGTCTCCTCTTCTTTCTTTTCTTTTCTTTTATTATTCGGTCCAGATAATTGTTCTTCTAACATAGGAATCTAGATTTTTCTCTCATGTCCTCCTGCCTTAATCCCTAAATAGTAAAAGAACCCTGGTGAGTTCCTAGGCTGACCAAGGCATCATTGTACAAACAACCCCCCTTCCCCTAGAATTGAATAGTTTGCATCGGGATGAGTCAGTCCAACATCTTCCCAGGCCTGGACTCTGTCTATTGCTGTCTCATCCTCCACTTCTCCCTAGAGAATTATCTCCATGAATTTCCCTGGCACATCCTCCTGGGAAATCCCTGAATTTTCACTTATAAAAAACCCATATCTTCTTCTAATACACCTCATAATATTCCAGATGTTTGGCTGTGCTCTTCCATTCTTCTTCTGCTCTATCTATTCTGTTAAAAAATTAACACAGTGAAACATTTTTTTCCCAGATTCTAAAACATGTTCTCTTGAAGTATTTAAATAATACAAATTAGAAGAAGGAAATGAAATAACTGTTTAGTCAGCTTCTTCCTGGATGTGATCAAAAGACCTGTCATGAACAATTTTAGAGGAGGACAAGTTTTTTTGGGGGAGGGGCTATGTTTTTAGAGGTCACAGTCCATAGATGGCCAGCTCCATAGCTCTGTGCCTGAGATGAGGCAGAACATCATGGCGGAAGAGCGTGGAGGAGGGAAACAACTCAGAACATGGCCACCAGGAAGCAGAGAGAGCGACTTCCCTCACCAGAAACAAACTATATAACCCAGGGACACAGCTCCAGTTACCCACCTCCTATAGGTACACTCTACCTATCAGAGTTACCACCCAGTCAATTCCAGTTAGTGGATTAATGCACTGATTAGTTTAAGGCTCTCATACCCAATCATTTCACCTCTAAAATTTCTTGCATTATCTTATATGAGAGCTTTTGGGGGACACCTTATATCTAAACCATAACATTAATATTTCTTTTGTGTATGTAAACATACATATATACATACTTCTATGAACATAAGATCATATCATATTTTTTACTTTTTGTTGTAGATTTGATTTTTTGTTAGGGATTTTTTTCTTCTTACCTTCAACTCTTTTTCTATTCTTTCAATCCATCCCATTCCAGGGAACCAATATTAACAACCCACCACATGTCCTATCAAATTATTTTCCATGCTTGTGTGATGACAAAAACAATGAAAGGTCTTTCAGGCGCCCTCCTAGGGGTATGGTAGGAGGCTTGTGGCTGAGCAAGTAGCACATAGCAGATTCTTGCAGCATGACCCATTTTTGCTGAGACTCAAGATTCCTTCTTCTGTATGCCAAGAATGCAGTGGCATTTCAAATTCTTCATTCAGTTCAAGGGTTGGTTAGGCAACCTCACAGACTATTCATGCATTGACAGCGTAGTTCCAAAATGTGGGTGAGAACATCTGTCAGGGAATTTTGCCAGAACCAAATTCAAATTTCTCTACCATCTTGACACCTTTGGGATCCACTCCCACACACATTCCCCAGCCTTCTGCGGATACACATTAGCAAGGATTTCCCACTCACTTGAATTTTAAACTACCTTCTCCTGGGGTAAGCCTTTCATCTCTACATCAGGGCTGTGTAAGGCTCCAACTGACCTTAGGGATCTGGAAGCAACGAGAGGTGTTGGATATGGGTAGTGTGACTAATAGTTCCAATTTGTCAACAACTGAGGTAGTTCCTCTATCATGGGTTGTCAGTGTTAAAACCATGGGAATTCTAGGAAAATTCAGACAAGTTGATCACCCTAGATGTGGGAGCTAAGAGAAATGGGCATCATCTTGTGAGGCAACTACCCCAGGTGCTTTTACTGAAAGAGTTTTAAACCTGTAAGAGTTAGTTCCTTTATATTAGGGGGAGAGAGTAGCGACTGCTCTTACCTTGGAGGTTCAAAGGAATGATGTCCCAGTTCTTAGTTTTGTCCATGTCTCCCTTCCTAGGTCTCAGGGTTCTAGTTTTCCCTACTTCTTAGTGTCACCTAAGAGATTGAGTGGAGTGGAGCAGTTACTTTGAACTGATCCTCTATCACCCTTGAACTCACAGGAAGGATTTAACCCTCAGCCCATCTCTCCTTGGACCATAGGAGATAAATCCTTTAGTGCTTCTGTAGAGAATTCTGCTTTTCCATGCATGTCCTCCATGGTGTGACCATAGCATTTACTCTCTTTTTTCTCTATTCATCGTCTGTGAGATTTAAGAACGAGCCTAATATCAAGCCAAATGGAATATTTTCTTGTTTGTGCCACAAGAAATAGGGGCCATTTCTGGAGTAGATTATTAGCCAAGTCTCAACAGAAAACAGATGGCACAGTAAAAAAAAAAAAAAGAAGAAGAAGAAGAAGAAGAATCCCAGTTAGGGAAACAGATGGCGAACTCATTATGAAGTGTGAGTGTAAGGGATTCACAAGGATAGTGTGGTTACCTTTAGCAAGGAGAAACTGAAGAATTAACACTCCTGCGGCCAAAGGGACAGGGGACAGAGAGGTGACTAGAACTTGGAAGGGGAGAGAGTTGAGTGGAATCAGTTATTATGGGATAATGAAGGAATTTTTGTCGAGGGACATAGCCAGTCCATGATGGTCTCATAAGGAAGGATCTCATTCTTGACCCACTTCTGATCACTCCCTCATTGGTGGAAAGCAGAAGGAAAGGGAGCCCCATCCATGGAGTTCCTACAGGTCAGACACACAGAGCAGATTGCAGGGTGTGTAAAAAGGGATAACGTGA
Source organism: Callospermophilus lateralis (assembly GCF_048772815.1). Classification (NCBI taxonomy): domain Eukaryota; kingdom Metazoa; phylum Chordata; class Mammalia; order Rodentia; family Sciuridae; genus Callospermophilus; species Callospermophilus lateralis. The sequence continues at coordinate 1,997,836 of NW_027514826.1, read as the reverse complement.
ATCCAAAAAGGCAAATGGAAGAAATCATGGTGTATTCCTCACAAACTACCATGTGTGTGGAGGGGGCAGGTGCATGTATGTAACTCATTCCAACAATCGTTGTCTTTTTTTTTTTTTAAATAGGAGAAAATAGCTCCTTTACCTTTAATTTAACCACTGATATACCCAATCTTATTCTTTCCATTTTGGCTTACATTGGTTGGTTATTTTCATTCATTGCCCCCAGTTTTGTCCTTATTTTTGCTCTTAGTGCAAGTTGGTATTCATGTCCATTTTTGTCTTCTCCTGGTTCCCTGGAAATCTGCTTTCTGTTTCCTTTCCATGGTTCATTACCTTCCATATTCAATACACTTACCATATACCTTCGTACCATATAAAAAAAACAAAACAAAATAACTATTCACTCCTCCTGGGCAATCGCATCCACATCTGTTTTAATATCTATCTTGTGCAAACCATGAAACTTTAGAATAATCGGTTTATTTCCATCTCCTTACCTTAATACTGCCCCATAATGTCTATGTTTGGAAGACACAACTTCAGTGTTTTCAGTTCCAGACTATCTTGAGACCTGGCGAGTCTGCTTCAGGAGCCCTGCTTACCACATATGAAAGTTCCCTTCCATTCTCTTACCACCTGCTTGGATTTAACTGTACACAATTGTAGGTTTTCATTTCCACATCATCTTTCTTATCTCAAGGTCTTTGTTCTAATTTGCCTCCTGATTCTTTTGCTTTGGGTCTGGAAGCGTGAAGATTCATCTTTGGTATTCACAGATATCATAAGAGTATGTCTTGGATTTATGGGTTTATTTTTTAATTAAAACTAATTCTGCTTAGGATTTAATGTGCCCTTTTATTCACTAGTTGGGTCTTTCTTTTCTTATTTGTTCAGTGACTGCCTTCTCTGAGTCTTTTTTCAAAGGTATCTAGTGTTCAAATTAAGCCTCCCGGATCTATCCTACACGTCTTTGCTATCTTCCCTAAGTAGATTTGACTTTGGATTCTTCTTCTTCCCTATTTGCTTAATGTTTGAGCCACTTCTTCCAGTTGTTTTTAGAGTCACATGCTTTCTTCTTATTCATCTATGAGATTTTAAGTTTGTAAACTGGTTAAGGTCCTGCAAAGGCCTTTTGATTTCCTTTAGTTTTGTATTTGATGTTCTTTAGATGCCTTTGTTATTTGTTCATCTCTAAGTCTCCAGCAGACTGCCTGTTAGCCTTGTTCAATCCCAGGGCCCCGTGTTGGTTGCTCTGCTTATTCCTCCATTCTCAGGCTGAAACTCCTCACCTGGGCTGTTATTTCCCTTTGTCTGTTTCAGGGGATGCTGCAGTGCCTCATCCATATCTTCTCTGTAGGGACATTACGGGCATCTCATGCTGCCAACTTCCAGCAGTACCCATCCCTGGGAGTTAAATGCAGCAACAAGAAACTGTCTTGATCAAAGTCATGGGAAACCCAAAGACAATGACTCTCTGGTGTAAAGAAGATGTGCTCCTCTTGCTTCAATTTGGGACCACTCTGAAGGATCATCCCAGCTTCAGGATTCCATGGCGTTTGCTTTTTTTGAAACCACATTGATATCAGATTTTTCCTGTGTCCTTTCCTCTCTTCCTCCCTTCCTTATAGATAAGTTTCCCAAGAACTCTCTCCGGCAAACTTCTGCATTGCAACACTCAATCTCAGTCTGTTTCCAGGAAACCCAAATGAAAATAACAATATACTACTTTATTTGTCACAGTGTCAGATTGGGGCAGAGTTCCCCTATTATTTTGAGGTAGAGTTTGTGGGATGAGGGAGTGGTAGATGGCACAGTCTCTTCTCCATTTGGCTGATGATGTACCAGGTGGTAAGCTGCTGGATTCACATGTGGGTATGTGGGGGGGTCCCAGGATTCCCCTATCTGAGCCCAGGGTTCCTTGGTGGCAGAGGTCACAATTTAGAGGAGGAACTCAACTGCTTGACCTTTAAGTTCTTTGTATCTGCTTTGTGGCCACAGGTCTCTTTTATTTCGCTTTACTTAGGGAGATACACACACACACACACACACACACACACACACACACACACACACATTTCCCAGGTCTGCCACAACAAATTCCCACAAGCTGCATGGCTTCATTAAAGCAGAAAGTTATTCTCTCACAGTTCTAAAGATCAGGTATCTAAAATCAAGGTGTTGCAAGATGACACAGCCTCTGGATTTTAGGAGAGGCTCCTTTTTGTATCTTTCAGTTTCTGAGGCCAGTCATTAAACTTCTTTGGTCTCCTTGGCTTGTGGCCACATCACTTCATCTCTACCTCCATCCTCACATCACCTTCTCCTCTGTGTGTCCATATCTTCTCTTTGTGTCTTCTTGTTTGGGGATTCAGGGCCCACCTGGGTAATCCAGCATGATGTCATCTCAAGATCCTTAATTTAGTGACATCCACAACCTTTTGTGCAAATATGGTAACCAACAGGGTCCCTTTCCCTTCTACCCATGCACAGCAAGCCCATCCTAACACATGAGTGGATGGACAGAGGCCCTCACTCTGTATATATCTCCAGAGACCCCTGCCCCTGCCCAGCAACAGTATACTCAAAAAAGATCACTAATTGCAATTGAGAAAAGGAAAAAAAATCATGTAATTAGATGAATAAGATATTCTACTTTATAGAATCTCATCTCTTCTCATCTGAAAATAGTGATATCAAATTAACATTACAAATACTATCTAAAAATGCTGATTCTGCAGAAGATATACATCTCCCAAAATGTTCTAGCATGATAAAGCACATTTGGATCAAAAGAGTCACAGTTTGGTTCTTTGATCCATTAAACCAAAAATGACCACAGGTAACTCAATGGGCAAAACTTCATATTGAATTCAATAAGAGAAAACTGGCCAAAGTGAAGACAAGAGTTTATTTTTTGACATATTTTTTTATCTAGAGCACATTTCCTGATTTCAGTTATTTGGCAAGCATCTGCTAATAAACTGATAGGCAATGGTGTATCATTAGATGTCACCTAATTACCTCCACTCTCTTTTGTACCTTTGAGCTCAGTCTTGGAAAACAACATTTAACCCAGGTAGTTAATGAACATAGAATGTAACCATAATATCACTCAATGGGGATGGCATCTGCTGTAACCAACCTTGTGAGTGACACATGGTGAAAAGTTCATTCTGAACTCACTGCTGTTAGGGGATTTTGTGGTTTATTTGGTAAAATGTCAATGCTGGTAAGAGCAATGCTGCAACACATCTTCCTTCCTTTTCTGCTTCTCCTGTCATCCTCTTTGGAAAACAGTTTATTTCATTCTGTGGAAGCTCTAATTAAAAGGAGAAAAAAATGTAGTCTGGGCAATTTGAGTGAGATCTATACTAGGTGAGAGTTTATAGAGATTGAGAGGAAAACATAAAAATGGAGCCTGCCCAAGTCACTGATTATACTGCTCAGGATGTTAAACTACCCTGGGTGCTGAACTAAAAAGATGGAGCTTTGCTGTTATTGTTCAGGAAATTACATTTACCATCACCTGGCATGACTGCTTAAAGCAGGAGATGAACTTGCCATCTATTGCTTGAACACTTTCATGGGTAAAGACAGTTGCTGCCAAGTGTCAGAAAGACAGACAACATCAGATTTGAGAAAGAGGTCTGGGGAAGCAGCTCAGAGGCAGGGTGCTCACCTAGCATGAGTGAGGCCCTAGGTTTAATCCCCAGTACTGAAAAAACTAAATGAAAAATAAAGCTGAGAAAGAAAAATGTTAGGGAATGTGTCCTAAGCAACATTCAAGAAGAAAGGCTTTGTTTAAAAATAAAACTCAAATGTTCAGCAATTCCACTCTTAGCAGGGTATAGACAGAGGATATGAAACCAATATGAAAGACCTATGTGCACTTCCAGTTTCCTGGAGGCATCGTGAACAATAGCCAAGTTACGGAATCAACCCAGGCGTTCCTCAATGCAGAAAATGTGGCACAAATTCACAATGGAATGTAACTCAGTCTCCATAAAGAATGAAATCCTGTCATTTGTGATATTGTGGAAGGAGCTGGAGAACATTATGATCACTGTGTGGGCTCACTAAAACATAGAATCTATAAAAATGGAGATCTTAAAAGCAGAGAGTAGAGTGTTGGTCATCATATCAGATGCTGTGAGGTGAGGAGTTGGGAGGATTGGTCAAAGGATTCAAAATTCCACTTAGAAGGAATAAGCTCAAGATGTCTGTTGTACGACATGATTACCATAGTTAATAACAATGAGATGTGTTCTTGAAAATCCCTGAGCGTATATTTTAAGTTTACTCATCATATAAAAAATGAGTATGTAGGTGACCTTTAATATTGCCGTTGACAAACTAATATTCAAAGCCTAGAGTTAATGCCTATTCTATACCAACTATTATTGGTTGTGCTCACTGAATAAAACAACATATAATAGAGCAAATCTCAAGTCTGTGACACCACAGCACCCTTCAGTAGTATCAGCTCTTACCCTCTTACAAATGTGACTGAGTGTTCAATTCTATCCAAATCCTCTATGTGCAGCAACGAAAGACCTGATCTTTTTGCAAGCAGCTTCTTCCTTCTCAGGAAGATCAGGTTACACAGGTAAGAATAATAAAAGGGTGATATTGTAGAACAGTGGATGGGGATCCAGTCTGGCACTGGCTTTCTGGTGGTGGTGTGGTCTAAGGACATAGTCAGTGTGTTTGCACAGTGACTCATTGTCTCTGTGGGGTGCTTTCCCTAGAAAAGCTTTTCCAACTCTTTCTCTCTAACTAGAGTTTCCTCCTCAAATGACACTCAATCTGCAAGCTTCATATAAAAAGACCCCACCTTAATTTTTCTCCACTGAACTTTCAGTTGGGCTACATAATTTGCCTTTCATTTGCTTAAAGCTGTGATCCTATGAGAATCTACATGTCTTGATAGGTCACTGTCCTGTTCCCAGTACTTGGAACATTTATTGAGGACCCACTCACTAAAATTTGTTGAATACATAAATTACAGTGATATATTTAAATGTCAGCTTTTTCCTTGAACATTTAAATACAACAGACAAATCTATTATTCCATTCATAAAATTTGGCAAATTTTAATAAGGCTTAAAAGGGGTCTTTGATTACTATTCAATCAATGCAGTTATTAAATTTCATCAACATGTCGAAATGCATTTATAAAATAATATGCTCAATTTTCTAACTAAATATATGCTTATATTAAGTGAAGCTTATCTTGTATAGTATATCTAGTACTTTCAGCACAAGTATAGAAAACACAACTTTTCTTAAATATTCCAATAATGTATACAAACTAAGTAAAATTCTTTTACACCTTTCAACCAACATGTGCCAAATAAGTTACTCAGTTATGCAATTTAAACTAGAATCACAGGAAAAATCTGTAAGATTTGTTCACATGTTAATCTCTCTTAATCATTACAAATATTTTTCAAATTGTGTATGCACAGATTATTCCTAAATTTTACCAAATTTTTATCAAGAAGCTGTTTTATTGCTTCCCTCTCAGTTTCCAGGCTACTGATCCTATGAGAATATACATGCCTTGACTTAGTCACTGTCCTGTCCCCAGTACTTGAAATATTTTTTGAGGACCCACTCACTAAAATTTCTTGAATAAATACATTCCATTGATAAATTTAAATATATCACACACTTTTTAAGGAAAAGATCATTGAGGTCATCATCTCAATGAGTGAAGGTTGGTACAGGTCAGGGACTTAAGCCAGGGTGTGAAATCTGGTAGTTTTCAAGACATCAGGGTTGAGCCTTTTCAGAAAGTTTTTCCAGGGACAGAGGTCTCCTAACCCATCTCCTTGGGCCCAAGATTCATGTTACCTATTTCTTTCTTCTGATTTTACAGTGTCTCCTCCTTACCACCTTCCCCCTCACCCGCTTCTGCCATCCTTCAACAATCTGCATTGATTTTTATCACTTAACCAAATGGTTCTTTTATATATATATATAGTAACTCCCTGACCTGTACACACACACACACACACACACACACACACACACACACACACATCAGTGGCAATCTATTGTACTTTACCTTTGTGTTGTCTTTGGTTTCCTCTAAGGTCATGCTAATGAAAATTGTGGCCTACTATGCACATCCTGTGTTTCAATATCCCCATCCAACCTTTCCGTTGGCCTCATTCCTTCTCTGCCATGCCAGCATAGTTCCAGCCCCACCTCCTGCAACTTTTCTTCCCAGTGTTTCCTCTAAGGAGCCTCTTTTTCTGCTTCCATTATTGATGAGAGCAATTCTGGAGACACAACTTTTGCTTCGAAGCATCCCAAGGAGGTCTCATTCTGAAAGCAGATCTTTCAATGAACACAAGAGAAATTTTGATCCATACCATTTTTTCCAGTTTATTTTTAATGAATGGCAGAATGTTCAGTTCAGCAGGTGGGATTATAAGTGATTTTTATTGTCTTCTCTTCTTCTCTTCTACAGTAAGCATGCATTCGTTTTTATAATAAGGAAAAAAATATAACAGATCAAAATCTGAGTCTAAAGCTTTGTCTATTTTATGTGTTCAGACATGCATGGGCATGGTTTAGAAAACAGATGGGCAAAATAGCAAAGTGTAATCAGCAGAGAGAAATGATATTTCTGAGAATAATGGAGTGGATATCATACCAAACTTGTTCTGGGATCCAGATGTACAGGTTGTGATTAACTGAAACAGAGGGACTTCCCTAAATGAGTAGGAGGCATTATTCTCTGATCTCTCAAACAGAACCTGCAGAGATCACACACAGCCTTGCACCTCAAGGGTTATAGTATAGCATTGGCATTTGGTGGGCAAGTTGGGTAGAGGAAGTGTCTGTGGTACCTGGTAAAAACCATGCAAGGAGGGTAAGGAAATATCAGATAATAGATGACAGATCTCAGTAATATTTTTTATAAAGATTCACTGAGAACAGTGAATACAGAACTTTTTTCAGATCCTATGTGATTCTTCCATGTTTCTTAGAAAAACATGGTGGACTTCACATTACAGAGGCCTGGAGGTGTTGATTCTGAAAACAGGTTTAAGAATCAGCACAGTTAATTGGATTAATCACTAGGATACTAGGATGCCATCTTTGTTGCAAAAGTGAAAAGACTGGGGAAAGTTAGGATTAAGTATTTTAGAAAAAATTTCAACTATGTTCCCAGCACTGAAATATATATAGTGGTTCAAAAGCTGATTCAGTCCACTCTTTGGTTTAAAAATCTCATACTCTAGAAAGATGTCTGAATGTGTAGTCCTATGTAGTACCTTTATACACCATTATAGAATGCATTAGATTGATTTCAAATAATTGAGACCTGGATGGCACTTTCAGAGCCACTCCTGGCACAGTTGCTCAATGTATATACATGAATCAATGGGTGACAGTTGCACTGTTGAATAATAAGTGTCAGGTTCATGTTGTTACTAAATAGTACAATATTCCTGAAGACCAAACAAATAGGCTGACCTATTTTGAAGCTGTAATCAGGATGAAGTAACTATGAAATGCTTTGTGTAAGTGATGTCTATATATTTTTCTCAGTAGAAAGAATAGTCTGATGTAGTCCCTGATATGCTCATAAATATATGAAATGCTGTAGGAGAGATGGTAACAAATTCTCAGAGTCAAGATAAGAAGTTCAATGGTAGAAAGAAGGAGAGGAATAAATACTTCATGAAAACTGTGGCACCCAATCCTTCATGGACAGAAAACCTTGGCAGGGTCCTTCAGTAACATGGGTGATGAGAATGTAAATAATGCCAAAATGCAGTGAGTGGGTTGCAGAAAGTCTTTGATCTGCTTCTTGATTGCAATGTTTTTTTTTTCACCTAATGAGACTGTGAATTATCAGCATGGCCTGATGCTTTCCAAAGCCCAAGCATCCCCATGCACAGCCTCAAGGAATGGTTCTTAAAGAGATGCCTAGTTGAGTCGTGAATTTCTTTTATGCAGGTTTCTGAAGTCCTGGCAGGTAATTCAATCAAATTCCACTCTCCACCTGTCCCATTTTCCCCTCACCCTTGCCCTACCTGCCAAGAAAGAAAGATAAATAGAAACCAGAACTAACTGAAAACCATTTGGAGTATTACATTCCCATCCCAGATTGTTTCTGCCTAAACCCCTGGGGTTTGAGTTGCTTTGGGTCAATGCCAGTCCAATTTATCTGAGGAAGCTCTGGACTGCAGCTTTTTTACAGGTTTCTAGCCTGAAAGACCTCAAGATAGATGCAATGTGACTTCTTCCCCCTGGCTCAGGGGAAGGAATCAGGTGGAATTGTGTTATCCTAATAAAGTCCTTGCAGAGACTCCCTTCTACTCCTTATTAACCACTGCAAAGCACCCACAGCGAGAATGTGAGGTCACATACCTAATGATATACATAGATTGCTTCTAGAAAGGATGAGTACTGGGCTAACAGTAACAAGCAACTAGCGGGGAATGAAAGAAGCAAACTTTTTGTAAAGTGCACCTTGAATCATGCATGTATTCGCTCAACAAATATTTGTTGAATACTTATTGAATACAATTAGCCTCTGGAATGTTCCTTATTCCAGAGATGGGAATAGGCAATTAGGCTCTAATGATGAAAGAGAATTCACAGAAGGCAGTGACTGACTCATCCTGTGGGTGTTGGGGAGGTTTCCCATACAGTAATATTTGACCTGAAGGCTAAACAGGCATTAACGTGTCATGGCAAGGGGAAAAGAAAGAAGAGCTTATGGAAAGTTCTAGAATCTGAAAGCAGCATGTAGTTCTAATTCAGGGATTAAAATTCAGTCATAAGAGAATGGGATATTGTCAGTTTCAGGAATACAGATGAGCCCCGAGGACATTAAGGGAAGTAAGTCAGGCATTAGAAAGACCAATACCACACTGCATGTTCTCACTCACATGCGGAAGCCAAAGAAGTTGATCTCCTAGAATCAGAGAACAGAATAGTTCTGGGAAAGGGAGGCTGAGAAAGGGAAGGGGAGGGGGACAAAGAGAGGACAGTTTATTGGTACATGGGTGCTGCTGCATGGGAGGAATGGTTTCCAGTGTTCTGTGACACCATTGGGTAACTATGGCTAACAACTATTGTATGTCAAACAACAATGCATTTCAAAATGTGGCATTATATACAATGGAATTTTACTCAGCACCCAAAAAAGAACAAGATCATGGCATTTGCAGGTAAATAGGTGGCATTAGAGAAGATTATGCTAAGTGAAGTTAGCCAGTCCCCCCAAAAAACAAATGCCGAATGTTCTCTCTGATAGAAAGGGGTGACCCAAAGTGGGGTAGGGAGGAGGAGCATGGGAGAAAGATTACCTCTAGATAGGGAAGAGGGGTGGGAGGGAAAGGGAGGGGGAAGGGGAATAGTAAGGATGGTGGAAGGTGATGGTCATCATTATAAAAAATCCACGTATGAAGATGTGAATTTGGTGTCAACATACCTTATATACAAACAGAGATGTGATAAATTGTGGTATAAATGTGTATTAAAAATTGTAATGCAAAAAAGAGAGAGTACATGTATAATGGCATAATTTGGCATGAACATACTTTATATACAGAGTTACAAAAAATGTGCTGTAAATGGATAATAATGATTGTAATGCATTCCACTATTGTCATGTATGTAATAAATAAATAAATAAATAATAAAAATAACTGGGACAGAGGAATTGGACTGTACCTAATGCAAAGAAACAATGAATGTTGGAGGAGATAATATCTGATCTGATCATTACACATTAACACGTGTACTAAAATGTCGTGCCAAACACATGAATATATAACATTAAAATGTATAAATTTAAAATAAAATTTTAAAAGTCATCTTTTTTGTACTTTGAGGATGGATTTTGTGCTATCGAGTCAGAAATGATGACGCCATGCTCTTCTGTATCCTGTAGGTGGTGGTGGTGTGTGGGGGAGGGGCATGGACTCATATCAAGGTGGGGGAAGGCACGATAGGTTTATGTTTTATGATGACCCATTAAAGTCACACAGGAAATAAGCAATGTCTGAAGTCAGGCAGCAGAAAGGGGTGGCTTAGGGGCCTGTGAGTGTGGCCAGAGAACACAGCACAGGGAAAGGCTGAATGTCTACAGTTCTGTGCACTCTGTCGCTCGATGTTTGTCAAACTTTATAAAATCGACTTACCCTTATGAATGCCAGCTTAGCTCTCTCTGGGTGAGACTAGCATAAGCACAATATTGTCCTCATAAAGTATTATCTTGAGAAAAAGAAAAGACAGTAAATGCAAAATTACTCAGTATCTTTTGAAATGCTGTGCTAGGGGTGGGGTGATTAACAATGCTATTCTAGGAAACCATCGACATAATGTTTCTCCAGATTTCAGATTAGAGAAAGTCTTTCTTTTCTCTAAAGTGAAGATTGACACATCTGTATTTGTATCCTCCCTTAATGTGTCAGGACTTTGGAAACCATCGGTGATTCATGATTTCATCACGGGAGAGTTGTTGGTTTGGACCATTTTAAGTGCCCAACTCAGTAGCACTTAGTCCATTCATAGTGTTGTGCAACCATCATTTGTCTCAAGTCCAAAAACATTTCCATCATATCCAAAGAATAAACCATTACATATTGCACAGACTTTGGCAACCACTAACTTGTTGACTCTATTGATTTGCCTATTTAGATATTTCTACAAATGTAATTTATACACAAACATATGTATATAATATTCCATGGTATATTCATTTACTGGCAGGAATTTGAGTTTTCTCCTTTTTGTTAGTAATGAACTGGATGCATGTACAGGTATTTATTTGCATACTTTTTCAATTCTTTGGGGGCACTTATCTAGGGATCAATTACTGAGTCATATGATAAGCCTGTGTTTAACTTTTTGAGAAATTGCCAAATTGTTTTCCAAAATGGCTACACAGTTATATATTCTCATTGGTAATGAACCAGAATTTTAATTTCTTCTTGTTCTCTCTCAAGATTTTATAAATAGTCATCTTAGTGAGCATGAAATAGTTTCTCATTGTAGCTTTTATTTGCATTTCTCTAATAACCTACAATGTTTGACATCATTTCATATGATATTGGTCATTTTTATATCTTCTTTGGAAAAATTATTCAGTCATTTGCCCAGTTTATAATTATCTTTTTTTTGGCTTTTAGATATTGAGTTGTGGAAATTCTTCATATATTTGGAATACTAGACCTTTGTCTGATATATGATTTATAAGTATTTTCTCTTATTGGTTATCTTTACACATCAAAATGGACTTTGATGCACCAAAGTTTTTAGTATTTATGAAGTCTATTTTATCTATTTTTTTCCTTTGTTGTTCATGCTTTTAGTGTCCTAGCTAAGAATCCATTGTCAAGATTATAAGGGTTTATCTTGATGTATTTTTCTAAGTGTTTCAGAAATTTAGCTCTTACATTTAAGACTGAAGCATGTTTACTTGCATTTTATGGGTGATATGAGATAGGAGTCCAACTGTATTCTTTGCATGCAAACAAGCAATTGTCCCTGCTATATTTTTGAAGAGACAATTTTTTTCCCCATCAAATGACCCTTACATCCTTGTTGAAAATCAGTTGAGCACAGATGTGTGGATTTGTTTCTAGGCTTTCAATCCTATTCCATTGGTCTATATATGTATCCTCTTGACAGTATCAGAACACTTTGACCATGGCCTACCACCTTTATGGTAATGTGGGTTAGCAGCTGGGGTGTCCAGTCGTGTCTCTTGCCAAGGAGCCTTGCCATATGGCTTGTTTGGGCCAATAGATGTGAGCAGATGGATACAAGAAGTCTTCTAAAATGGGCTTGTGCCCTGGGCTTTGTTCTCTTGGTGCCTCTACTATCATCATGAGGACATGGCCAAGGTAGCTTGCTGGAAGGAGAGACACTTGAAGCAAAGCCAAGTCACCTGTTTGCTTAGCAAAGATCATCCTAGATCAGATTTCCAGGTAGTCAATCCTCAGACATAGAAGGAAGCCAGTTCATAATTAACAAAGTGCTTAGGTCACAGATTATTAGTTCCAAATCTTACAAAATTTTGTGGTTACTTTTTACAGAGAAGCAGTTTACTAATATACCATTTGAAGCTTATTTGTCAAGCTCAGAAATATTTTGGGCTTTTGTGGGCTGAGTAGTTTCAGGCCTCTGGCCCAAGGAACCATCCTTTGCTTCTTTCAGATTTGGGAAGCAGCATAGTATAGAGATAAAAAAGAATAGGGATTTTTTTTGAAGTTATCATTAGAATATGCCTTGTTATCAGAAAAAAAAGTGCATGTGAATTCTAATTTTGCCAAATGTAAGCTCAGCCACTGGGGAAAGTAGCTCTTAATTCTCCCTTCCTATTTCTGCAAAGTGTGGACCAAATATTTGTTTTAAGAGATTATTGTGAGTGTTAAATAAATGCATGTAAGGTTTTTAGCAGGAGGCTTGATAAATGGAAAGCACTTTTGTTAATAATATCGTGGTTGTTTTTTCTTATTCTAAGGAAAAGAATACCTCTGGAGGGGAGGTTGCAGAGGCCCATCTCACAACAATAGCCCGGCAGACTTTCCAAAGATGAAAACCCCCACACTGGAGCATTGTAAAGGACCCACACAGTGAAAATCAATGCAGGAAAAGGATAACAAAAGAAGATATAACTTCAGTAGTAAAGCAAAAAAGACACAGGATGATAGTCTCTCTAGGACTCTGCTTCATCAAATTGAGAGCCACACTTTCTGGCACCATGGTGCCATCGGGCCCTTGACCTTGACCACAGTCACTCCTGCTTGTCCTCAAGGATACAGGCCTTCATAATGGCCTTCATTCTTCATTCTTTGTTGTTCATTATTGTTTATAGGGAAGTGGAAAAGGTGAAATGTTCCACACAAGATGACTTAACATGTAAAAATATCTTGATTTTCATTTTAAAACCTAAAGGACCAGAGACAAACTATTTTCTTTTCCTAAACTCTACTTTACGTTCTTCATATTAAAGTTCAGAACAAAGTTTTTTGCTGCTCCTAAGAGAAACCCCCCCAAAGGGGAATACAGAGGTTAATACCAGAAACACTTTTGACAAATTTCTACCAGGTTTTTTGACAGAAGAAGGCAAACTAAACAGACCTTGGGCTGGTGAGAATGTAAAATTCCACTCCGAAAACAGTTCAGAAGCTTCTTATATCTTTTAACATACCTACCTTATGATCTAGATATTCTACTCTTGGCAATAAAAATTTTTTACCCCAAAACTTGTACAAAACTCTTTGTTGATTGTTTCCAACTAGAAACAACCCAAATGACTATCAGTTGATGAGTGGATAAATAAAACATGGTACATCCATACAATGGGCTATTACTTGACAGTAAAAAAGAGTAAAATATCTTTATGAACTTGGGCTTAAAAATTATAAGGGCATTCTATTGACATTTATTTAATTATTGCTCTGACATTTTCAGTGGATCAATCTCTACATTATTGGCATTTGAAAATAGAGTGCTCTAATTTTGCTTTAATGAAATATATTGACATTACGTGACACATGAGTACACTTCAAGTTTAAACATGTTTATACGATGTTCAGGTAACATCATTTGAAATCTGTGCTGTCAGTACCAGGGGTACATATGTGTGTTTATGTGTTAAATATAGGCAGATTAACCAAAGAACAAGAATTAAGCCCAGATCATTCTGAGACTTTAAAATCATAAGAAAAATCAGAAAACCCTTGGTAGACAACACTTAATGAATGTCTTCCAAAGTTTGTGTTAACCTTGAAATAACACACACATTCACAAATACCCAGAACATACTAAAGGGTTAGAAACAAGTTAAAGCTGATTTAATTTCTTCTAACCTTTAAATATAGTCTTTTTGTATATTTGACAAAGTTGGGTAGTATTTTCTAAGAATATCAGTTTATAGAAAGGATAGAATATCTGAATGCCTAATTATGTTATAATTACATGATTTTAAAGAAGTGAAATGAGCAAAAAGCTTGATTTTTCATGCATGACATGCAGGTGTGTATAAGAACTTTAATAAAAGTTGTCTAAAACAGTAGCAGCTGTGTCCAGGTGTGCCTAGGTGTGTATGAATATCAGAGATGAAAATAGAAATTGAACGGAGAAACAGGGCCACCACTGTAAATTCACTCCTTTAAAGACTATGATCCACTGAGAAAGCATTTAATGCTACATTTTATATATACAATTATTCACATCTGCTTAAGTGGTTTTTTTTTTACTCTCAAAAATTTAAAATTTCTTCCAATCCTCTTTTCACCCTTAATAAATAGTTTTTCTGCATTTTAGATAATAATTTGGATATTCCACCCCTTTTAATATCTAAAATGGGGTTCTTCCATATCTAAGAAGTTATTAAAATCTCAAAAGCAAAAGTGTTTAATGCATACAGATATTTCTACACTAATGTCAGGGTTTGTCTTAACACCATGGTGTCATAGATTTGTGTCCATTTAAGAGCTGCTCTTACATGATGGTAAATGTGGTCCTGGTGCCCTGTTTTCTCTTTCTCTGTTAATTTCTTCTTCCCTGGAATATTCCTGCCCCTTCCACTTGCAGTACATCTTCTTGGGCCTGGCACTTCTAGGGGTTTCACTTAGCTCTGTTTTGCTCTTTCTCTGCTACTGAGCCAAAAGATATAATCAAGTTAGGACAAAGTGGGCAAGTGACATATTCTTCCTCTAGTGATCTAGGTTCTTCCCAAGTTTGTCCCACCCAACCCTTGAAAGAGCAGGTTTCTAAATAAAGAGAAGTGGTATTTAATCACGATTCTATCAGAACTATACATAATGTACAATCTCCAAACAAGTTCTCAGATCTATTGGTGGGAAAATACAGGAAGACAGGTGCTGCTGATCTTGTTACTATGGTTAAGAATTTATAAGGGCACATGGGGCTAGGTGAACTTGGTGTTGGGGAAAATAAGCCACAGTCAACAAATAGCTTTTTAGTTTTCCTTATGCTCCAGTACTAAATTACGACAATTAAAAAGTGATCCAGAGAGATGGAGTTTTAGCCTCACAAGTTTAGAGTACACCAGAGGAAATAGAACTCAAGTAGGAAAGCACATAAATAAGCTATTTCTAAATTAGGATAGGTTCCATGATTTAAAAACATAGAACTGATCAGAAAGTTGCACATTGTGGGAGAGAAACTTGCTTTATCAAAGGCATGTATGTAAGGTGTTTTTTTAAAAAAAAACTTGTAATTAAAGTGGGACCTTAGAGATTAAGATTGTGGAGCTGGGATGGTGGCTTAGTGTCACAGCGCTCCCCTGGCACATGAGAGACACTGGGTTCAATCCTCAGCACCATATAAAAAAAGAAATAAGGTTAAAGATATTGTTTAAAAAATTAAGGAGGGGTCAGTGTCTAGGCAGAGATAAACAATGTGCAGATGTTTTTGAACTGGAAAATCCTAGCTAGGCTGTTTGAAAAGTGATAGGGGCCAGGTTGGAGGTGGAATGAATGTGAGCAAAAGTCAAACAGGGTACTTCAGTTTTATTACAACCAACCCATGGAGTTTGTAAATGTTACAGAAGTTTTGTTCTTTATTACATGTGAGAGAAGGTAATTTTGTTTTAATCAAATTTCCTTTTCATAAACTACTTTCACATTTTAAGAAAGCTGGCAATCTACTGCCCTTGTGTGGCATCCTGCTGCATTACAAGTCATATTTGAGTAAAGTCTTGGAAGGATGATTTTAGCAATAACCTTGCAACATTTTTCAGTTGATCCTAGGCCTCTCTGTCAGCTTTTAGAGTCAAAAGTAGAAACTTTTACTTTGTTCTTCTTTTTTGTTTTTCTGCTTTCTCATATTCCATTGTGCAGAGGACATACACTGGGAGCCCAAACTTCCATGGTTTAAGGAGCTAGGCAGATTAAGAAAAAGGGAGTGAAACTGGACCAGGTTCTACATGATAGGGTGAAGTAGATCCTATGGGGACCTTAGTGATACAAGTTCTAGATAAGAATCTTCAATTTTGCATGTTAATTTTATATAAAAAATGAGAATTAAAAAAAATAGACTTATGGACTTTTTTAATCCAGGCCCTAAAATTCCCACTTTTAGCCAATCTACATTATTAATTTTTCAGTCAAAACCACAAATGCTTTTTATCTTTAAGGTTTTGATTATTTAACAGCTGGTTATTTCATTCATCAAGCAGGCTATTTCCACATTTGACATTTTGCCAGAGGTTTATTTTGGAAAGTATTTCAAGTAGTTTTGTTACTACAAAAGGTATCTTTCCTTTATTCTTCTTTTCTAACATCCAAGCAGCCATTTTTAGTATAAGGTCCCCCCCCCCCGCAAATTATTGCCTCCCTGCTTTAGGGAGTGTGGGTACTGAGTTTTGCCTCCATTTTTCTCTGCATTAAGATAGACCCAAATTGTTTTCCAAGGGGAGTCTTTACTCTGACTGCCAGCCCTGCCTGTACACATTTTTAGCCAGAAATTGAGTCATTTGTTCAGGGCCAGCTTATCTGGTTCCTTCTTTCCATATGAGGATGCTTGTGCTACACACAATTTAGTTGACTTTTAGATTATAAGACTGTCTGTAAATGGAAACACTGAATTGCAGCTTTCTTCGCACTTGTCAGGGACTACAATTTCAAATTCACTACAGCTCGATACCTTTCAGATTCTTTGGCTAAGAGAAATAATATTTATTGAAGAAGGCCTGGAGGAAATGCAGTCATCCATTTTGCCATATAATCTAAAGTCTATTTCAGGATTAAGGGAGGCCATCAGGAACAGACCCTTCACATTGGGTCCAGCAGGATGGTTTCAGACAGAGCTGTGCATTTGCCATCATGGTGAAATACTCTATGAGGGACCAAGGAAATATTTTCTCTTCATTTCTTTCTATTGGTATTCATTTCTAATGACTTGCTTGTACTATGTTTGGACTTGTTCCTGGTTATATTTCCTACTTTTCACATGTCTATTAGAAAACTCAAAGTCAAGTTTGTGCTCTACCTTAATTGAGCAAAGATTTTTCATTTGTTCACTAATCCCATTTGCAGCACTGTCTTTACTTTCCTGTTTTAGTATTCCAAAGGCTCTTTTTACATAGTTTCAGTATTTTATCTTGATAAATTGTATGCATCTATAAGCAACTTAAGTGCTTTTGAGACTGAAGTGATGTATAAATAACAGCCATAGGATTGCTACTGATGCTGTACTTGAATATAGAATTTAATCCTTGGATGAACAGTCTGTAACCTAAATAAGAACTAAACGACTATCTTAAAACTTCACAAGAGCTGAAGCACCCACAAAAATTATTTGGATTTAAAAAAAAAACATGCTAGTTCAATTTTGCAGTGTGCAAAAGTTGATATTCCTCATGAAAAATGTCATTAGAGAGGCAACAAAAGGCACAGCAAAAAGGACAAAATACATTCTTCAAGGTTGTAACACATGTTTTGCATCAGTGCTGACTGGCATCCTCAGTGAAGGGTGAAAATGAGCCAGATCTTCCATTTACTCTGCACCAAGCTTTGACAAAGGATCTGAATTATGGTCTGGATGGTCATCCAACATCATCATTCTGGGTCTTGTGAGTGATGATGAACATCTAGAATGGTTATATTAAGATGCTTTTAACTTCACATACACATGATTTTATAAGATATAGATAAGTGTAGTGACCTTGAATTCAGTTTTAAGATAACAGACATATGCCTATATATGTATGATGTATGTATGGAAAGTGTATGTATTGTTAAACCTCAGAAAACCCAATAATTTATTACTTAGGCTAAAACTGAGGGAAGAATGTTATTCTTTTTATGACATGGCTATTATAGCTATTGGCTCTATTATAGCTGTCAGCTATTTATCAGAGTGGCCCTAAACATTAGTGATTTATGAGTCAGTGACTTCTAAATAAGGACAATTGAAATTTATTGGATTTCTTTTTTATAGTGAGTATTGTATCGGAGGCCTTATACATATTATCTCATTTAGTCTCCATAAAACATTTTATGAAATGAATTGTCAATAAATTATGAACGAAGAACAATGATCATTTTTATTCTCGTAGGTGGGCAGGTTTTTGGTTCTAAAGATTAGTTGCTTATTCATGTCTTAACCAGAATGTACACTTACCCCTGAGAATGGGATTTGGTAGAGTTCTATTATCTGCTAGTTCTAGAGCCATCTTGATGGAAACATGGACTTTTAAATAAACAAAATAGAAATTATACTTGCGTTCTTGTGACTCGAAAAGTCTGAATTTTCCATACAATGTCAGGGAGACACATTTCCTGATTGGCACCCAGGTTTTTGATGTAGAGTAGATAACAGTGTTAAGACACAAAATAAGTTTTTACATAATCTGCAAATAAGTATTACCTAATATAGTAAGCAATAAGGAACTATTCAATTTTTTTTGTATCATGTGAGCATTTTTCCATGTGAACATTATTTTATGTTCAAATCATTATTTGAACAGGGAAACTTGGAACATTTTATGAGACTGGTGAACTTTTCAGTTGCCATTAATGGTTCAATAGCAATTTGAAATTATAGAATAAGTTTGAAGATGCATACATGCTGTCACCAAGCAAGTTCACTGTTAGACAAGTAGAGAAAGCCCTGACACACAGGCATAAGGACATGCATATAAGTGTTCATGGCAACTTGTCTGTGATAACAGCATGAAATGCTGATAGAATAAGGAAACAAATAGTACATCTACAAAATGGAATGAAACAATGTGAATGAAAGACTAGAACTATACATGTCAGCAAACTGCATCTCAGGAACATAATGTTGAATGAAAACAGTACATCCCACAAAGATACATGCTTTTTGAAAAGTTCAAAAGCATACTATAATAAGCAACATAAACTACTACAAGAACAAAGGTTTAAAAAAAATTCAGGATAATGGTGACCTCTATGGGGAGAGAGATGTAAACCAGAGGGTTCCTCTGGGAGCTTCAGAAATTCTGACACTTTCTTACATTGAGCTGGGTGCTATGTGCATGGGAGATCTTTTTCTTTTTTAATCTGGGTGTCTCACATTGTCATAAGCATTCTTTTGTGTGTATGTCTTCAGTTCTCCAAGAAGAAGAAAAAAGGAAAAATATGTGGGTCTGAAATGTTTACTTGAAGTCATTCATACCATCCACCAAAAAAAGCTTTTCACTCTTGGTTGGTTTTGCCCATTTTTATCTGAACTTAATTACACACAAGTTAGAGTTCAGTGTCCTTTAATTTCTGTCACGTTTTCATCAAACAAGATATATATGACTTCCTGTGCCCTGGCAAGCTCTTGGAAATTTTCACTCTTGGCCTTTCACAGTTCATCTTCCTACATCGGGCCAACTGGCCAGGTTCTATAATTTTGCCTCTTGCCTCCAGTTGTTAAAAATGAAAAGCAGGTGTCTCTCTCATCTGCACTCTGTAATACTGCCCAGATCCAGTAGATCACTAGTTAAGTGGATGCAGAATGGCTTCTGACAGCAGTAGGTACCTGGTGTTTGCCATTCCCTGGGTGGGAGGTGTGGTCAGGGCTATAAATGCATAAACACCCACAGGGTTCTTGCTGCTATGGAAGAACTTGGCGATGTTTATTTGTCTACAGGCCCTGCAAAACTGTGTCCATGCTGCCTTCTCCTGTGACTTCCAGGTCATCTTTATCTTCTCATGTCTTTCCTCCCAAGGCTGGTTCTTTGTAACTGGGCTCAGAAAGGGAAAAGGAATTCACAAATGCCCTTTCTAATGAATAGAATTATGATGTTTGACATTTTTTCTTAAATAACTAGAATTATTGTCATTTTAATTAAAAAGTGAAGATAGAAAAATGAACAATTTCTGAAAAAAAAGAACTATGACATATAGTTTATCATGATTTTAAACATGCAAACTTGGTGATATGTTGAATATTCTTGACAAGTTTTTCCTGCATCATGAGTTTTCTCATTGTACTAACTAATCTTGTACAATTTGTTATATACACTTGATCTATGACAAAAGTAACCAAACACACACAAAAAAATCACTTACTCTTTTATTCAGTATTCTGAAAATAATAGGTTCAATTTTTTGAAATCCTAAAATATATTTTCTCATATCCTTTTTTTTATTTTTCAAAATGAAGTACTTTAC
The DNA here is from genome assembly GCF_048772815.1 of Callospermophilus lateralis. Classification (NCBI taxonomy): domain Eukaryota; kingdom Metazoa; phylum Chordata; class Mammalia; order Rodentia; family Sciuridae; genus Callospermophilus; species Callospermophilus lateralis. The sequence goes on along the minus strand of NW_027514826.1, from coordinate 1,977,698 downwards.
TATGCAGCTGTGAATATATCACTATAGGTCTAAGAAATTTCAGTCCACATCAATCTAAAGGGCCAATTTGTCTTCTATTTCTCAGGGAATCTGCTGATAAGACAAATTGAATGAGTCGAGACATAAGGTCCTACTTTCTGGAGACTTTCTTTTCACATATTTGTTAAACATTGTACTATGTTTCTAAAAGTTTGTGATTATTTCTTTAATTACACGCATAATTATATATACTCAGTGTTTCTTGTAGGTCAAATGCCCAAATAAGCTTTATGAACCAGATATGGATTATATGGTGGAGTTGTAATAAAATATTGCAAATTAACACTAAAGAAAAATCTTTGCCTCATGCAAAAACTATGTTCATTCTAATCTTGGGCTTTAAAAATAATTTGAGGTAAGATCCAGTTCAGTCACACTACTTATATTATCCTTTCCTATAATGTGTGTCTTGCACTTCAACAAACCATGGCACAATGTTAAAGATGGAGACTTATGAAGGGTTAGATTACATGTTTCTAAAGTCTGAACTGCTACAGATTTAATCAATAAAATCTGTACTTAGTTTAGTTGTGAGGAGATATTCCTCTTCAATAATGGCATTTTTTATAGTGGAATTATTTAAATTGCAGTGATAAAACTATTATTGAAATAAAATGTTGACTACTGTTCATATAATGTCTTTCTCTAAGGAGTATCATCAGAAATACAAATATGTTTTTGAAATGGTGATGTGAATAATCTCTCTCACACATGTACACACAAGCACAAAATTTCTCAACTTAAGTTTTCAAAATATTTTTAAAAGTTATATACCAAAAACTATCCCATCTGATAAGGTAAGAGCTATGATAGTTACAAAAATTAACTTGGCCCTTGAATTGAGGTAGGAAAGAAAATGAAGTCTTCCAGGAAGATGTGACAATTATATTTAAAGTTAAGAAAAAAAGATAGTGGAATATTAAAAATCCAAATTTTACCCTTAAAATAGTAAGATTTGTCATCTAGCCATTAAATTTATCTTAAGGGTTTCACCTATGTACAAATGAATGCAGATGATTTGTATTCTGTAATCAAGTTAATTGGTGAAATAAAATAGTGTATTTAATCTCTAGTGAAGAAGTGCTGGATTAATCTAAATTAGTAATTTTTTATACTCTAGTAATATTTTATGATGCTCTTCTGGAGATTCTTTGTGATAAACTGTCAGCATGATACACATTTGGGGTTTAATACTTTTAACATTCAGAGAATAATCTCATTTTCTGATGAAATTAAAATTTCTCAGTGATGTTGTAATGATGTTAGCAAATACTCTCACTGCTAAATAAAACAAAGTATATGAATCAGAAACCTGTGTAACTTTTCATGATTTTAATTCTTCATAGGAGTTTTTGCTACTATTATTTTTTATGATCTTCCAAATTGAAATGTCTCCTTGCATAATCTAACATCCATATTTTCAAATCTGATATGATAAACTAAGCTATTTCTTTGCATATGATATTTTATAAAGTTAATTCTATACTGGGAGAGAGTAAACTTAAGTGATTACCTTCAAAGTGGCTAATATGAAGTTTTAGAAATTCTAAATGTTAAAGTAATTTATAAGGTACCAAATATGATGTTTTGTTTACATTGGAAAAAGCCATAGTTTTATTTATAATTTTGTGATATAAGTTTATAATTTTAAAATAATTATAGATTCATAGGCAGTTAAAAGAAATTATATAGAGAAATCTCATCCAGCCTTTACTCAGTTTCGCACAATGACAATGTTTTGCATAACTGTGTTATACAGTATGTTAAGCAGAATGTTAATATTAAAGCCATCCACAAAAATTATTGTGAAACAATTTGCAAATTTCACAGTCCATTTAGTTTTTGTTTCTAAAACATCCAAGCACTAAAAACATGGTCTTGTTGCTTTAAACTTTGTTTCTAAAGTGAAGTTACTATACTTACATAGTTCCAAGAATTGCAAACTTACTTCAAAGAATTAAATTTAAGTAAAAGTTTAAAGAAGGGTTTGAGTGTCTTCTAGTTCCCAAAAAGGGGTAAAAATGAATAGTAGATGTTCTTTTTTTTTTTAATTTCAGGACCTAACAAATGTTCTATACTTCAAAAGTTTCCATTAATAAGCAAAGAAGTCAATAGTGTGATTAGAATATAGACATATATGTGTATTTTATATTTGGATAGATTTCTACATGAAAACATGTAATACTAATTTATAATTAACTGTTATTTCATAAGCAGAAGTCATAACAGATTTTCAAGGGACCATAACAGAACAATTTATCTTGTATAATGTAAGATGCCCTAGGGATATTTAAAAAAAAAAAAAAATATATATATATATATATATATATATATATATATATATATATATATATATAGTAGAGCATTTAGTTGGGTTTGCTGTACATTTAGATGGATGGGTTCATTAAAGTCCCATCTTCTCTATTTTAGAGAGTAACTTTATATTACAGTCATAAGTACCAGATTGAAAGCCTGCTTCCCTGATCCTGTGTCTTTTCATATCTGATCTTTGTGATGTAGATCAAATGGGATAGATTTGAGCACAATTTGTAGAATGGGATTGCAGAACTTCTTATATTAAGTAATTACCTCTTTCCTTCAAATAATACTGCAAATATCTTAAATGCAAAGTAAAATATCTACATTTAACTTTTATTACAATGCCTAAAGATTTAACTTATCTAAAAACTAATTTGACTAAAGATATGAGCAAACACACTGGATATGAAAAACCTATTTTTGTGGAGATATGTTATAAAACTTATAGAATGTTAGTTTCTACTTGATTATTTGGACATTATAGTTAATTAAAATAATAGGGCAGCCTTCATTAAAAGTGCATACTGATTTGATGAGGTAAAATGTGTTTGTTTAGATTAAGTTGATGTCAAATATTTTATCTGAATTTAGTTCTATACTCTAGAGGGAAAATGAAAACAACCCTAGGTTATTCTTAACTATTTATGATCAATTCCCAGGTGTAGGTGAAACTCAACTCAGATACTTTCAAGCTGATTTAAGTTATCTCTACATAGTAGGCAACATGGCCCAGGAAATCAGATTGCTTTTGCAGTGAGATCTGCTAGAATAGGTAAATTTATTGACTGATGTAATGTATCAATATTACCAGGATGTTATACTAAAAAAAAAAAAAAAAAACTTATAGCTGAAACAGGAACATATAATGACAGAAGTATATCTGAGTTTACCTTAAAATACTTTTTATTTGAAGAATTTATTTATTTTCCCCTGGATATATACAGAAGTCCTTGCTAAAGAAAATACTGATTAAGGTCAGGGTCACTATAATGAAGCTGCTGTAGAAAACATTACAACAAATACTTTACTAGTTGCATATTCCCAAAATTGATACACAATACACAATCTTTATTTTCTAATTTTCATACTTGCATTTTTTTTTAAATTTAACATTAAATTCTGGCCTGCATACCATTGAAAGAACTACAGTGGCTAGAATGTCATATTCACCAGTATTAGATGAAAAAGTAATTTGTTTTTCAGAGATACGATTTTTTTCCAGGAAAAGTATGTTTCAAAGCTTTTCAAATGTGTAAACATTAACCTGAGATACTTCTATCTTGATGTCCTATTCTACTCACAGTACCTGTAGTACTTGGAGAATCTGTTTACCAACTTGTCAAGTCAATTTTCTTAAGGAGTGAATTCTTAAAAATGCTAATCCCAAAGTGACTTTAGAGAGGAACTGAGAAACAGTCATCTAAAGTTAAAAACATCCTGGTAGAGTTTTAATTTTTCAATCAGGACTGACATTCTTCTAGTGGTTTCCCTGTGTATTTAATGCTCTCTTACTGGCTCTTGTCCTTAAAGCTTATGAGTATAGATATTTTAATAATTATTTTGAAATTAAATTCAGGTGTAGGTGCTTGAAATTCCTTTCTTTCTTTCTTTACTTCCTTCCTTTCTTTCTTTTTTTCATGTTTTATTAGGAAAAGTCAGGGAGAGGAAATTTCACTCTATATGTAGTCATCCCTGTGCTCTTTACATTGGATCTTGCTGTGCCACACGTCTTGCATCATTTCTTAAGCTCCTGAACCAGAGATGAGGGAGATGCAGAAATTTTGATCAGATCCTCAGGTTGACTGATTATCAGTCCAAAAGGGCAGATCTCATTTATTGTTAAGACCAGCTTTTTAAAAGAAACTTGAGGGACTGCCTTCATTATTGAGTTTCAGTTTTGGTGACTCATTTGACATTTTTGGAGGGGGATTAAAACACACTTGGATAGTCTGAAGCAAAACATTGTTAGACACAAATCATCAGCCCATATAAGATTGTTCTGCTACTGATGCTGCAATCTACAACGTGGATTATTTAAGTTATGTCATATTTTCTTAGAAATGGGTGATTTTAAAAATGTCTATTAGCATTTTATCTGACATAACAATTGTAAATATTTATGGGAAACCGTGTCATAATCTGAAACTTGTATACAAAGTGCCATGATAAAATGGAAATATTTGACATTCCTACCTTTACTTTGTTTTGGGAAGCTTCAAACTCCTTTCATAGCTCTTCATCAAATATATAATGTGTTCTAAACTATAGTCATCCTACTGTACTTTAGAATATTGTAAATAATTTCTCCTAACTGTATTTTGGTGATACCTTTTAAGGCAGAATCATATTGGGTGTTTTTTATTTTAACTATGTTTTCTAAAAGAGTCCCTAGAATTAAATTATAAAAAGCACATACTCTTTAAAAATACTGAAGGCTTATTTATCCTTTATAGAGGAGTTAAAGGGGGGGAAGGAAAAAATTAAATGCATTTCTTACAATAAGGTATTTGCCTTTAAAATACTTAACATAGTAGGGCTTTGTGGTGCATGCCTGTAATCCCAGTGGCTTGGGAGGCTGAGTTCAAAGTCAGCTTCAGCAACTTAGTGAGGCCCTAAGCAACTCTGTGAGACCCTGTCTCTGAATGAAATGTAAAAAAGTGCTGTGGAGATGGTTCAGTGGTTAAGCACCTCTGGGTTCAACTCCTGGTTCAAACAACAGCAACAACAAAAACTTTCTGTTGACTTTCCTTTTTGTAGGATTCTGAGGGGCAGTTATAATTGTAGTATTTCAGATATCTCTGATAATTTAAGGCTATAGATATTCTAAACATATGAATAAATTATGAATGAAGAGGTAGTGACAGGGAGCACTTTATGATGTGAAAACTGATTTGCTAAAAACTATAGTAGAAGAAATTATAATATCAGATAGAGTAAATAGCAATTCTTGGAGTGAACAGTTTCAACCCATTATTAAACACTAAAAATTTGTCTTTATAATTATGGTGTGTGTGTGAGCATGTGTGTATTTAAATTATGTTACTGACCTGAACATTTGCGTATTTATCATTGAGTTTCTCATAATTTTCCAAGAACATATTTGAATGAAGCCAAGATTTAAAAAACATATTCTGAGTGTCTGGATTTATTTTTATTCTATGTATTTTGAATATGTATTTAGAATATACATAGAATATTCTATGTATTTATTTTTATTCTATGTATTATTTAGCTTCTATATTCTTTTCATATTGGCTTCAGTCTGATGCAAGATGTTTGCAGGTTCTCCCAAGTGTATCTACAGGAGTGTATGGTGATAAGGATATACTAGGAGTTCTTTAAGTCTATGTGGACATCTGTCCTCAGTTTATATTGTTTGTTTGTTGCTTCAGTAATCCAGCCCACATGAGCTGGAATTCCTGAGGAAGAATCAAGTTTGTTGAGATAGTAGCATTTGGAAGTTATAGGTGCTTCTAAGGACAAAGCTATTAAGTGAAATATTCCTCACACTGCTCTTATGACTATGCTGTGTGTTGATGTGTAAGTCAGTAAGGGGTTTCAGGAGGGTTCTACTCTTCTGCATTTGGAATGATCTTCAATATAGTATGCTTTCAGGGTGACATTTAGATGAAACTTTTAAAAAATATATCACCTTCTCAGGAAAGTACTGCAGAGTAGAACAGATTTATAGACCTGGAAGCCTATTATGCAAAGCTGTAGATCATTGTAGTTGACCAATGAGACCGGCTCCCCAACCCCCTGGCCAAATATTCACCAAAATGTCCTTTGTTTTTTCTTTTCTTTTCAAGTAACAATTCAATTAGACTTTTGTGTGACTTTTTGTTTGAAAATTCAAAATGTTATTCTAAATCCTTTTTCTTCCCAATCTAATGCCATAAACAAAGTTTTTTGTTAGCTGCATTTATCAAGAGAGAGAGAGAGAGATCTAACAGCAAAGCATAAATGTAGACAAGTAGTTAAAAATCCAGTACCATAAATCATCGCCTGTACCCTGAGCATGTGAAGGGTGAAGGGATATGATTAGGAACAGAATGTGGGTGAGGTAGAAAAAGAAATCTAACATAAGGTTATTTTAGGAGGAAAATATTATCAGGTGTAGAGTTATAATTATTTTTGCAGAACTAATTTTACCAAAGTAAACAGATCTATAGTTATTGCTTTTTTATGTATTCAAAGTATCTGTGTTTATATGTGATACTGCTATTTTTTATATAAAGCATTTAGTTTATAGCTATAAAACTTTTTGCGACCTAATTGATGAAAGTGGTAGAGAGACAATTCCCACTTTTTAGAGAACACTGCATGCAAATATCACAGATCAAAAAACCAGCAACTCTTTACTACTACATCATATAAACCTGCATCAGTCAGATGGTAGTATCTATGACCAAAATACTAACCATGACAACTTAGAGTAGGAAAAGTTTTTTTTTTTTTAACTCAAAGTTGCAGAGTTTCAGCCCAGGATTTGCTGACCCCATTACTCTGAGCCCAGGCTAAGGTGGGCTTTCTTTCATCATGGAAGAAAACATAGCAGCAGAAAGCTGCTCACCTGATGATAGACAGGAAGGAGAGAGGGAGACAGAATGAGGAGCCAGGGACAAAATATAATCCTCCAAGGTGTGTCCTCATGATCCACCCTGTCTAACCACACCCATCTTGCCTACATTTACCACCAAGTACAGTAATTCTTTAAAATCATTAATGCATCAAATGGATTACTCCACTGATCAGGTTATAGCTCTTATAATCTAATCATTTTACCTCTGACCATGTCTGCATTAATACAGTAGATTTTGTATCCAGACCACAACAAGTTATTACCATATTAGGGTGCTTTAGAATGTTTTCCAATAAAACAGGTTACAAAATAGTTTTTTATTTTAAGAACATGGAATTTCAGTTGTTGAATATTACCACTTTTCACAACTATAAGCTATTTTCACATTCTTCCTTTCTGAAGGCTACTTGGGGTTTGATTATCACAAATCATATTTATTCTGAATGTCCATTTATATGTAAATGGAAAAGTGCTTCTTCTCACAGACTTAGATATCATTTTTTGTGTATATCAGCAATAGAAATAAACCAGATATGAATATTAAGTTAATTTGAGCAGCAGGGGCAGAACAAATATGCATATCTATGGCCATTGCCTTAATCAAAATCTATGTTTCAGTATACTTTTCTATTGTAGCTCTCTAAGTTTGTCAATGACCTTAGCATTGTTTTAATCAACACTGGACATTTGGCCTTGAATTTCTTTAGTTTTCTGGAAAAAACTGGCTACCTTGTAAAGTGTTAATATTTAAGGCTAGCAGCTATTGCTGGCTACAGTAACCAGGGATTTTTATCCCAACAATGGCAGGTATAAATACAGTCTGACTGCTATGGGCTGATTTTTTTCCCTTTACAACTATAAATAACAACTCCAAGATTTTTGCTTAAGAGATCATACAAATGTTAGGATTATTTCAGTTTTCTTCCAGTCAAGAAAAGGTACCTCTCATGTACTGTTCAAATGTAGTGTGAATGATAATTAACAGGTCTTATCTGTGACGCCTTACTGGATAGAGTATTTCTCTGTTTATGGAAAGAGATATAACAGAGAATAAGAAGTTTCTAACTTGGCTATCTCATGGTTGTTCCTTCCGGCAGTGTGCAAACATAATCCCATGTTGGACACTAGTCAGTGTTTCAATATTAGAAATTCTAAACATATGTTTTTGCTATAGTTTCACCCCAAGGAAAAGAGTATTGCAGGGCTGGGATTGTGGCTAAGTGGTAGAGTGCTCCCCTAGCATGGGTGGGACCCAGGTTTGATTCTCAGCACCACATAAAAGTAAAGGCATTGTGTTGCGTCCATCTACAAAAAGAGTATTGCAAAACTCCACTAGATTTGAGGTTTTTATTTTCCATAGCATTGTTTGAAAGCACCCATATTAGACCATGTTAATTCATGCTATTTTCTTTTATAAAGATTGTGAAAAATAAATGTCAGAGTGAATTCATGTGTATAAACCTTCACCAAGTTAATTTCATGTCAAACTTTTAAAATTTTGCCATAATTGATTGATATAATAAACCAATTGTAGAAATTGAAATTATTTTACTGCACAAATTGTGGTGAAATTTGTGCTTTTTATCATCTGTATCCTTCATTTCATGGTCAAATTAGGGAATATATTGCATTTATGCAAACTCAAGTTGTTTTGATTCTCTAATTCTTTCAGTATAACTTCATTGTTCAGAGTAGTTTTTTTTTTTTGTAAAAAGGATAATTGACTTTAAAATAAGTCTATTCATTGTTGCCTTTGTGATTGAAAGTGGACACAGGTATGGAATGCGTTGATTTCCTATGTTTTCCACATTTGAATCAGCGTATTTGAATCAGTGTTATTTACCCAATGATTTAGGAGTAGAGATGAGCGCTGGTCAAATATGTGTAAGTGTATGTTTTATCTAAGCAAATCTATTTCCCAGTGATTTTTGATATGCAGTCTGAGGCACTATAAACTTTCTTCTGTAAAATCACACTTAAGAATTGTGTAAGTTCTTTATAGATGCTGTAACAAATTATCACAAATGTTTTGGTGGCTATAAAGTACATAAATGTATTTTTTAATTCTGTAGATGAGACATTCACAGGGTAAAGTCAAGGTATCAGCATTCCTTTTTGGAGGTTTTAGTCCATTTCTTTTTCTTCTCTAACTAGAAAAGGCCACCTGCATTCATTGCCATGTGGTTCCCTGTCATCAGAGCAACATTGGATGCCTTTATGCCTTGTTTCTGTGGTCACATCTTCCTCTGACTCTAATTCTTCTTCAGATTTTTATTAAGTTTTTAAGGACCATTGTGATTTCACTGGGATCCCCAAGAATTATCCAAAGTAATGTATTTATTTTGAGGCCATCTAATTAGCATGTGTATTTTTTCTTCTGTGAAATATCGGTTCTGTTCCTTTGCCAATTTATTGAGTTATTTGTTTTTTTGGTGTTTTTTTTTAAATTCTTTATATGACCTGGAGATGAATGCTTTATCTGATGAATGCTCAGATGACAAAGATTTGTCCCCATATTGTAGGCTCTCTCTTCACATTCTTGATAGTTTCTTTTGCTGTGAAGAAGCTGGATAGTTTGATACCATCCAATTTATTATTTCTTGATTTTACTTCTTGTGGTTTAGGAGTCTTGAGGAATTTGGTTCCTAAGCTGACATGGTGGAGAGTTGGGTCTACTTTTAATTCTAGTAGATGCAGGGGTTCTGGTCTAATGCCTAGTTCCTTGGTCCATTTGAGTTCAGTTTTGTGGCAGAGTAAGAGATAGGAGCCTAATTTTATTTTGTTAAATATGGATTTCCACTTTTCCCAAAGCCATTTTTCGAAGAGGCTATCTTTTTCTCCAATGTATGTTTATTAGCATACTATAGTGATGCAGGCATATCAATGATTATAGCTGCTTGATTCATAATAGCTAATCAATGGCACCAACCTAGGTGTCCTTCAATGGATAAATGGATAAAGAAAATGTGGTATATGTACATAATGGAATATTCTTCAGCCATAGAAAAATAATGAAATTATGGCATTTACTGGTAAATGGATGGAGCTGGAGAATATCTTGTTAAGTCAAATAAGCCAATCCCCCAAAACCAAAGACCAAATATTCTCTCTGATATGCAGATGCTGACTAACAAGAGTTGGTGGGGCAGGGAAGAGAAGAGCAGGAGAGGTTCAGCAGATTGGACAGTGCAGAGTAGAGGGAAAGGAGGTTAAGTGAGAATGGGAAACACAGTAGAATGAATGGACATAACTTTCCTATGTTCATATATTTAAATACAATCCGTGTAATTTCACATCATGTTACAACCACAAAAATGGGAACTCCATGTATGTATGTCAAAATTTATTCAACTAAAAAGAACAATAAAAAAATTTTTTTAAAAAATAAGAAAATGACATCCACGTTTGGAGAAGTAAGATGGCATATTTTGAGATGCCATAGGGCTAGGTTCTGAAATTGCCTGCTAGAGTTGAGAACAATCCCTGGCAAGAGCCAACAAAGGAAAGCCACTTTAGTACTTCACCTGCTTGAAGCTGGATTCTTCCCTTATCCTTAAAGGACCCAGGAAAGAACCCCAAGCTCAAGCTGAGAACAACTGACTGGGTGACATTTTACTTTAGCCATCTGATACACAGCAAAGGATTACTCAAATTGCTGAGCCTTCTACCATAACAATACATAATAATACATTTGCATTGTGTCAAGATTTAATTTTGTGTTAATCTGTTAGCAGAAGAAAATTAATACACATGATGAGATTACATAGTTTATCAGGGGCTAAGAACTTCACACAGAAAGCCTGGCTACCAAGGGTCTCTTGTTCCACAGTCTGAACTGTAAAGCAATAAACAATTCCAGGAGAACACAGGTCCCTCATACTCTAAGCCAGGCTGCTGAATGGTGCTTAGAGAATTAGAGAATTACATTTTTCTTCTTCAATGACCAAATTAAAGGCAAATAATTGAAAATTTGAAATTTAACTGAGTCTTAACTTATTCTATAGCAATCATTTTTAAAAAATATTAAGAAAGTTTTTCTACCCATTACTTTTATTATATTGCAAACAAAGATACATGCTTTAGTATTAAACAGATTTTTATTTTTATGCAAAATATAATTTTCTGGCTTGAAAGAATACATACAATGTAAAATTAGAATAGAGTTACATTGTTTTAAAGAATGTGTTCTTATTGATACCTAAATTTCCCTGTCATGTATAACAAGGCATCATAAGGTAAAGATGTGATTAAAAAATATTTTTTATTGGTGATATTCTTCATTCCTATGTCTTTATCACAGAATGTGCCAAAACTCTATTTATTCATTAATAGTTTTAAATTCCCTATGTTATTTTTTGAGTTCCTTTATGAAGAGTAGATAGATAAATTGAAACAATTTCAGGAAAGAAATGAAGCAAAAGTTATTATAAAACATAATAGAATTGGGAAATTATTATAACAAACCAACAAAGAACAAAATGTTGCATAGTGAAAATGTCATTCATATGCTGGTAGACAGCACAATAAGCTATTTCTCTTTTGTCAAAGTTAACTAGATAGGCATCATACAATTCTTGAATAGATCACCATGTTTGCTCATCTTAGAAACAAGAATATGCTTTTTTGTTTAATTTTAAAACAGTCAAAAATGTTTGGACTCACAAATCATTAACAACATAAGGACAATATTATGTCAGGGGAGATGAATACAAAGTTACTTTTTTAAAACTTAATGCAATAAAGTATCATTTTTATCATTTTCAAAACAATAAAATTTATGTAAAAATTCTTCCAGATGATAGCATATTTATTTCAAACCAAAGAAAGATTATTAGCCACTAATTTCTCCATATTTTCTGCTTCAAAAACAAAATCTTTAGCTAATTTTACATACAAAAGCATGTAAAACCCAAAGAGCATCTTCTTAAGGAATAAAATTTCTCTTCATAATAACCTTTCTATCAAAGGGGTATATTTTTCATAATATTAGCATATGAATGGAAAATTATTTACAAAGTAAACTTTGAAACACATACAAATATAGCCAAATGCAAATTTTCATATACATACTAATTTTTTCATTTATACATGCATGTCTCTGTATCTGATGCATTTTGTGGTTTTACTTGGACATGTTGATTCAGTTAAGGGATTACTACAAATTTTCTCTAAAATATGTTAGGCTTAATGTTCAAGGGATAGTATACATAATCAAAACATGTCCATCACATGACAGCTCAGATGGTAATCATTCTGTACTCCTGTCTTATTTTGTGCTCTCCCAAAGTGATGTTACTTAGTGTTCTTAGTTGAACCCTAAACAAGATTTAAGGTTGTTTGGCTTTGTGCTCCAAGAATCTCACTTTAAATCCTTCTAAGATAATAACAGCCTTTATAGAATGCATAATTTTTCATCTCCCTTTTGTACAAATGTGACATGATCCCATTATATTTCTGCCACTGGATTTTATTTCTCTAATAATCCATTGCAATATTCACAGAATGCCATGATAGATCATATTATATTTATCATATCACACAATAAATACAATGACATATTAATAAATCACTCTAATTTAGAGATTGTTGATATTATTCCTTGAGACTAGCAGAGAAATGATGAACCAGCATCCAAAGTCTTTTGATCAACTGCATAGTTTTACACAAATTTATACCCTAAAAATGGCTACTGCATATGGAAACTCAAAATTGTTTTAAAATTTTCTTTATTTTAAATAAGTAAACTTCAGCTGTATGAACTATTAAAAATGAAATATTTTTTATAAATAAGCTTTACGTTGAAAATACTACTAAGAGTAATAAATCTTTGTACATCTGTTGAAATTTTTTACAGTTAAGCAGAATGGATTGAAGAAAAATCTAATTTTGAGATTATAAAGATCCACAGCAAAGTATAGGCAAACATGATTTAGTTCCTCATTTCAGGAGATCAGAAAGAAGCAGGCTCACATATATTAAGAAATGCAATCAGTTAGGCTAAGAAGCGAGATAAAAAATTGGGTTTCCAGACATTTATTTCAGGGTTACTTGCTGCTGCATTCTTCATTTTTGCTTTTAAAAATGTTTATTAAATTTTAAGAATTTAAGAAATAACTTTGTATTTAAATATCAGAGAATAATCAGCTGAGGGATATAGTAAATCATGTTAGCCTAGGTGTATAAAAATTTTTTGAAGTGCAACTGCTATTTTATTGGCTGCATAAATTGATGATACCAACTTCTTATCAACTGTCTTTTCACTTAAAGTGGCTTCTTCATCAGCTCTTACAAAACAGACATTTTCCGTGAACATCTTTGCCTTATAATGTGATTCTAGGACACCAAGTTTATGTTGCTGATCCAGGAAACCCAAGGCAGTAGTTGAGTAAGGGTGTTGAGGACATGGATTAGACAGTACTCTTCGTTGGTTTGAATCCCAGACCTGCCACAAATCAAAAGTGTGATAGCTTATGCTTCTAGCTAATTCCTTTGAGTCCCTTCTACCGTAGATCTTTTGTGTCCCTTCTACTGTAGATAAGTATAATAAACAGTACAACAGTACTGATAGGTCTCTTGAAAATTAAATTAATTTTGTGTAAAGACCAAAGGACAATATCTGCAAAATAAACATCAACAGTAGCTATTATTTACATTAGTAATATTAACTAAGAGGAATCTGTTTAACCACGTGTTTGAAAAACATAGTAGAGATTGACAACCAAATTTATCCAAACTGTTTGCAGAATTCCTGAGTTGCTTTACTCTTCCTAGCAATAAATCAAATCAAAGCCTTGAAATTTTTGGAAAAAAATGATGGTTTACCTTGAATATTCATTATATTGAATATTCTTTATGCTCCAAAAAAGTTATTTACAAAGAGGTTATGTTCCTTATGGACTCCTTTATTCTGTAATGTTAATTGTACTTGGTCGTATAGCAAAAGTATATTCCAGAGCTCATGGCTTCTTTCAATTACAAGGTTTGAAATGTACCTGTTTTTATAAAGCTTTATTAAGTAATGCTTTGTGATTTATTTTGGCATTCCATTTTTATTATATGTGAAATTTTACTGAAAGAATATCCTTTAAAATGCACACAATAGTTCATTATTTAAACACTAACAGTGTTTTAGGACTTTTCAGCTTTGGTAACTTCAAAATTTTCAAAGTCAGAAAATACAATGTTGGAGTTGAATCCTAAACTGTTTTCCTTATTTTTAAAACAAATTTACTTAGTATAAAATATCTGAGGACAGATAGTAATTTTGCTTCTGGAGATACATCAGTGAACAATAGACAGAATTCCATGTCCTCTTAGAAACTTTTAGTGGGTAAGATAAACAGCAAAGAAACAACAACAAACAGAAAACCACATAGAAATCCTATAGTGGTAAGTGCTAAGGAGAAAAAGGAATATGGAGGTTAGAAGGATAGATTGCAATTTTACCTAGTGTGGTTATAATAGGCCTCACTAAGTCATTGCCATTCCAGTTAAAAGTCCAAGAAATAAGAGAGCACAATACAACACAGCTTCATGGTTAAGAGCAGGGCTTTGCAGGCAGAGGTGACATATAGGTGACAATGACTCATATGTGACTGGACAATAATCGATGGAGGGACAGTGAGAGCAGGAGGTGGAGAGAGAGTGGAGTCAAATTGCAGTTTCTTGCAAGTCTTGGTAATATCAGAAGCTTTTACTTTAAACAAGATGTAAAGTCACTGGAGAATTTTTTCTTTTATAATTAAGACATACAACATAATCTCGTTGCCATCTTGAGGAACCCCTCCAGCTGCTATGGAGACTAGGCTGTAAGAAGCCAGGATTTGTTCTCAGGAAATGCAAAGTCATCTTGTATACCTGACCCCCCGGGGTCTACTCTAATTCATGAACCTTATTCACTAACTTTTCATTTTCTTCTGCATTGTCAAGTAGTTTCTTTCTAATCAGTAATTTTCTTCATACACAAGCCTATCACAATTATTCTTACCTAAAAACATCTTCCTGAATCATACAATCCTCTTAATACACTATCTCTTTTTGGTGATCCCCAGGTCAAGACTTCATGGAGTAGTAGTCTGTACCCATTATTCTCAAATCCTTTCTTCCAGGACTTAGAAGATTTCACCCCAACGTGTTTTTCTTTGCTATGTCACAAATCCATAATTGTCAAGTACTGACTTGCATATCCCTTTTTATACCAATTGAGATAGTTATTTCTCCCTAAACATTTGGTTCATTGGGATCTGGGGCACTCTACTATACATCCTGCTCACCTCATTAGCTACCACTTCATAATTTTATTTTCTGATCCCCAACTTCTTTAAATTGTAGCCCAATAAGGCTAAATTATGGAATTTCTTTCCTTTTATCCAAAACTCATTTTTTTCCCTCTGGATGGTCTTTTGCTTAAGCTCCTTTGTTTATGTTGTCCAGTCCAATTTCAGCTTTTTGTCTTCACCTTCATTTTTCTGATGGATTCCAGAATTATATATTCAACTGCCCAGTCGATATTTGAAGTCTAATATGTAACTCAACATTATTACTTTAAAAATTGACTGTGTAGTCTTTCCCTTAGATATAGTTCTCCCAAAATTTGTCCAGTTTTAGAAGATGATGATTCTATTTCTTCAATTCTTAAAACCAAAACCCACAAAGTCATCTTTAACTGTTCTTTTTCCTTTGTACCAAACTCAATCCATTGGAAAATCATGTAGGTCTACTTTTAAATTAAATATAACATAAAGGTATTTTATACTTACACTTCGGTGATCCAAGTCAGTATTCTTACTAAATGGAAGATTATCTTAGTCTCCTATCATATGAGTCTTTCAATCAAGAGTACATGAAGTTAGATAGCAGGCTTATTGATAGTTTTTTTTTTTTCCTACAATGGCAATTATATAACTTGGTGATTCTTATATAATTAACTTATAATTTATGTCACCTTTTTAAAAGTACTTAAACTATGTCCTTTATGATCATTAAAAGCATACTAGACTATGTTCTAAATTCTTAATAATTTCTTCCTATGGATTTTCAATTGTCAATTGAGAGCTTTTATTCAAAAGCAAAGAACAAATTTGGAAGTATTAGCTATAAGGAAGTCTAGGGTGAATTTAAAGGAAGGCTATTGTTTTGTTTGGATTTCAGATTCAGAGTCCTAATGTTACCAAAGTGAATAGTCTCTGCATAAAGGAAACTTGGTTAGTATGTCATTAGCCATTAAGTTTTTATATTCTGTCTAATTAAATGTCGTATTCCCTGGGTCAAAGGTGCATTTTATGGTTCATAATTTCTACATTGCTGTAATTTTTAATTTGGTCATAATGTTTGGCTAGTTTTCATAGTGGCATTTTTAGGACCTGTAGTTTACTTCAGCTGATAATCATTCAGAGGCAGTAATTGTTGATTCAGTTAAATATCAGTTGGTTCTTATAATTTTCGATAAATTGTAAATTGCTTTATCATAAAATTTTTCTTACATTCTTATATTCATTCTTATATTTGAAAATGTTCTTTAAATTCTCACAAATGCATTTTAAATTGGACCCCCCATTTTCAAAAATAAACGTAAGAAATTAAATTGATTTGAGCTTTTGTTCCTTTGGCATTCTATTAGTTTCTGATACAGTAATTTCTATGATAGAAAACAATATCAATTATGGTATTTTTTTTATATTATGAACCAGTTAGATTATCTGGCTTCATGCTATATAATTGACCTTTTTAATTTCTATTTCTTACAAGATTATTTACTTTGTGACATTCATACATATTCATATTTAAGGTATTTATTATTCTGTCAAGACATTCTTTAAAATACAAGTTCTTTGATTTATATTAGCATTGTGAATAGTTTGCTCATTTTAATAGAATATTTTGACATCACAGATAAATTTAAAAATAATATTGCCACCTAAATTCACCTAGAGAGTTGAAAGACATTGATGGTTACACCAGTAATGATTTACAAAATGAGAAAACAAAATTCTCTAAAAGATAGAAAAGCATATATTTCTGGATTATTATACTTTCATTATTAATTAAAATCTTAAATTAAAAACAAATGTTGGTTTGTGTGTTCTTTGGGTCAATTGATAGCTCTTTCTTTCTGGAATTTAGTCTACCCATATCCATTTTCTTCTTTATGTCTCCATGAAAACTATTTTTTCCAATGCTAACAAAAGCCTATTAATTGTCTTTTGAACAGTATATCCATATTAAGCCTCATCATTTTGTACTTTATATGCCAGTGGTATAGGATATTAAATAAATATAAAAATGAATATTGCTTAAGTTACTGGTGATCTATTTACACATATTGTGTTTTAGCATTCTTGGGATGTTATGATGGATTTAAACATTGGTTTGTTCTATAGCACTGCAATCTAAGAAAGTTTTTCTTAACTTGTAAATCTGTTCTCAAAGGCCAAATAAGTCTTTCTTTAAAAAATAAAATTTTGCTCATTTTTTTCCTTGAAGCATATTAAATTCTTAGTTTCTTTGTATATAGAGAATAGAGCTTTAAAACATTGAGCAGAAACTTTTCATCTTTTTTCCTCCCTATTTTGTAGAGCAATGTTTTGAAAAAAATGCTTTATTTTTAGTTTGATTCTATTCTTTTTGTTTATATTAGGTTAACTCTGAAATAATACATGAGGTTCATTTACCAATTCATTCAATAAAATATTTTCTTTACTTATATTCCTAGATCATGTTTATTAGTAAGGACAGAAAGGTTAGAAGGTTAGATCATAACATAGAAATGTCTTAGAATTCCTACAAAATATATATTAACAATTCTAGACTAAATTAAAGTTATTTTGGAAATATCTTTTTCTTATCAATTCTCTTAGTACCAGAAGACTTCATATTGCATTTTAAGCAGTTATTCAGAAATGTTTCTTAATATCACACATCATTCTTCAAAATGTAACAGTTTAATTTAGTTGTATGGATTAAGATCCTCAAAGGAAAAGAATAAAAAAACGTGAAAGAAGGCCAACATGTGGCTAGTGGAATCAAACAATGTTTGTGGACATTCACAGCAAGAAAGTAGAAGTTGATGATTGTCAATAGTAAAATCCCTCTCTCAGAACTAATGATACAATGTGCACAAACATATGTATACTTGGTTCACAGTATTTTTTCAATGTTCCACTGTTAAATCAATTTTTGTATCTTTTGTTTTATTTTGTTCTTTTTCCACCATCACTTGAAATAGCTATTGAATCTAGGATGATAAAATTGATCTGCTTATTGTTCCTGTACTGTTGTTGAAATATGAAGAAAAAGCTCTTTTTTAATTGTCAAATCTTTATTTCATTTTCATATGTTTAAAATGTTTAAAATATTTATTTTAAAAAAGTAAACCTAATTGATTTGTGAACTTTTCAAATTGAATATTATTCTTAAAATATTAAGTTAATTAAAAAGCACAATATAAAAGATGCAATTAATTATGTAAAATTTTGCAAGAAATGAACAACATTCAATTAAATGGAATCACAGTGAAAATCACCTGGGATGTTACTTGTTTTAGGTGAGCTCAGGATTAATATTGAGTCTTAAGTAGTTAGCAAATGCAGAATCCTTGTAACTTACTATCCTATAAGATAAATTATGCAGGTTCAGACAGAAAACCAGGTTTTAACAAATGAGAATGAGATTCCCTTCTTAAAAACATTCCTAATTAGTTTATTTCCTTGAGCTTATACTCTTGGTGTCTGTTGAGGGCAGGTAGATTTTTGAAGCTAAGGCCCAAGGACCAGGAACCGGTCATTTCTTAGTAACTCTCCCATCAGACAATGTGACAAGGGTTGTTAGGAAAAGTTAGAACCTGGCTTAATATTTAAATTTTGATGCACTGAGAAAGAAAATGAATCAGGGAATCCAGGTTGGTTCCACAATTTAGCTATTGTGACTTGTGCTACTATTAACATTGATGTGGCTGTGTCCCTTGAGTATGCTGTTTTTAAGTCCTTTGGGTATAGACTGAAGAGAGGGATAGCTAGGTCAAATGGTGGTCCCATTCCCAATTTTGGCACATATATACAATGGAATATTACTCAGTAATAAAAGAGAATAAAATCATGGAATTTACAGGTAAATGATGGAATTAGAGAAGATAATTCTAAGTGAAGTTAACCAATCTCAAAAAACCAAATGCTGAATGTTTTCATTGAAATAAATATTCATAGTGGGATAGGAAGCGGGAGCATGGGAGGAATAGACAAACTTTAGAGAGGGCAGAGGGATTGGAGGGGAAGGGAGAAAGCATGGGGTTATTAATGATGGTAGAGTATGATGATCAGCATTATCCAAAGTACAGGTCTGAAGACAAAAATTGATGTGAGTATACTGTGTATACAACCAGAGATGAAAACTTTGCTCTCTCTATAATAAGAATTGTAGTGCATTCTGTTGTCACATATAAAGAAAATAAATAAATAAATAAAAATTAAAAACAAAGAAAATAAAATAAACCAGGGAGTTTTCCTTGCTTCCAAAAGGCAAGGAACAGGAGAGTAGAGACCCATGACTTGCAAATGATTTTTTTAATATCCAATGAGCCTGCTACCATTAAATAAGGCCTAATTAGTTGGGAATATATTAGCAAAATAGATGATTATAATCTGCTTTCTTAGAAAAATGAGGAAAGCTATAGGAAAGGAGATAGAGTCCTAGAAGCTTATCTTCTTCTTTATTAATCATCAGAATAAAACAGATGATATTGAATAAAAACTAGGGAACTAAAAGATGTTAAATCACAAGTTGAGGTAAATTAATGTTCTAAGTTAAATATTGATCATTAGTAAGGATGAACTTGATTAGATAAAACAGGCAATTCAAGTTAAAGAGCCAATAAAAATTACACAAACACAAGTAGCCTAAATTGGCTAGTTTTTAATGAAAATCATCATCATCATCATCATCATCATCATCATCATCATCATCATCATCATTATCATCATCCAGGCATGAGCCTTTGTCAAGTCATACATAAAATGATACCAAAATAAGTTGAAGATTAAAAAAAAGATAAAATTACATCTGTATGATTCCTCTAAAAATTTGCTTCTTGAAGCAAAAATTAATGAAAGGATGGTAAGTTCTGAATCAGTATGTGGCAAAGGATTTATTATATTCATCCAAAATGTATTTGGGAGGAGGGACCTATATGAGTGAACATGAGCAGGAATAGATGAGATTCCATCACAAACACTAATTTATGAGGTGGCAAGCTTGCTCCTGTTTATCCTACATAATTCTTAGCTGAAGCAGCATCTCCTTTCAGCTGGTTGTGCACAGTATCACCCATGCATTGTGTCACCTCCTGGTGGCTCAACTAGTTTCACAGATGAGTAGCTTCTGTGCCTGTGGGGCCATGGAATCATGCTCTGCTGGTTAGGGAGTAGCTTCACCCATGTTTTCTGTGTTAATGTCTCCTCCTGGTGGCTCATCTGGTATCAAAGATGAGTAGATTTTGTGACTGAGAGTGGTCAGTACAGAAAGAAGAATGTGGACTTATTACTAGGGAATCAGGGGAAAGTGGCCATTGCTGTAGGCTGGATGAGTAAAGATGAAACAGACAACTTATAAGCATCCTCTGCATATGTAGGAGTTTCTAAAGGCTCTCCCTTTGTCTTTGACCCATCTAGACTTCAATGAGGAAGAGTGAAAATGCATCTTTTGTGGAAGTTTCATTTTCTTGCAAGGGAAAGACACAGCATAGTAGGTATCGAGCATAGATGTGCTAATTGCAAAATTATAATTTCTCAGTAAGGATGAATTGAATATAACATTTTATATATACATTTTATATAATGTACTGGCATTTTTAACCAGGTACTGCTCCACTTAGGTCAGCGATTCTCCCAATAATATAGACAGATATTTACCTAAAATTTGATCACATTTATCTTCCCTTTGTTCAACTTAAGTTGATAGAAAAGAATAAAACCATTTATTTCACACATATAAGTGACACGTTTAGTGCTGAGAAGTTTGTATTTTTTTTTATTATGTCTAAGCATGGTGATATGAGGTAACTGTCTTATTAGTTAAAGAGCATATAATGAAAGAGGATAGCATAGATTTAGTAACTTGTCCTGAAACTACATAAACTGATGAAAAAGTTGGGGATTCACATTGAGAGATGTCCAGTTCCAAATTATGTGCCAATTCTAAATCTATTATCACTTAGAAAATGATTTTAAGAAATACCTCAGTGTAAACCTTTCACAAAGGATGTTTCACAAACATCCAGATATTTTTAAAATCAACATTGTTGTTAAGCATGATTTGAATGTATTTTTACTTCATTTACTTCTTCAGGAGAACAATTGTGTTTATTTACTGGATTATTAAATTAGATTGTATAATTCTATAACCATATATCAAAATTTTAAATTTGAATTGATATTCCCCAAACAACACTTATGAGAGAATTATCCAGGAAGTAAAGTAGAAAATATAGATAGTCATTCATATAATTTAAACTAAAACATAGGTTTACCTCAATTGCCTGGTTTTCAGCTGACATATTTTGGCTTGGATTATTTATATTGATTACAGCAATTCTTTACATATCTTTGCATTCATCAACAGCTTTGGATTCATGGAAATTTTTTGGCTTGCATCTTGGCATTCTGTCACAATAGCTGTGCTCTGAACACCCTAAAACTTTAAAATTTTTGAGTAGAATTGAGTAAGCAAGTTCCATCTCAATTGCCCCAGTGGGGAGAAAAAGGATCAGAAGATGGTATGTTGAATTGCTTAACTGGTCCTTTTGATTATTGATGAGAAGTCAGAATAATCCAGAAAGGCACCATCGACCTCCCATAGCAATGTATTTTCTGATAAACTCAAGTAAACTGGTATTAGAGTGTACTAGGATTCAATGGATTATACCAAAAAATCTACAAAAGGATTATCTTATTAGCAGAATGAGAGCATATAAAGAAAATTGATATGCACAATAGTTAGAAGCATATGAGAAGTCCTCCAACAGTATTGCCTTAGTGAAAATATTAAAATGAAATTCATGCGCATCCAAGATGAAAGAGGTAATATTGTTAAGACAGGTATTTTAGAAAAAGATAGGGAAATATAAAACAGAGAAATGTAAGGTAGGAAAAACTGGAAATTGACAGCATGCATTTTGCAGCAAGAAATTTGCTGACATACACTTAGAAACAAATTAAGAAAAATAAAGAACACTGGTAGATTCTTGGATATTACTGTAGCATAGGTCACCAGAGCCTTAACAAAAGGCAATGAGGAAATGTTTTAATAGATTGGCAAAGGCTGTAGTAAGGCACATTCTTTGATCCTGGCAGGATTTTAATTGCTTTGCTGTTGATTGGCATGCAACTATGTTCAAATGAAGGAAGAGAACATATTTTGAGAGCTATTTCAAGGATTGCTTTCTGATACACTTCATTGAACAGCTTAGGTGATTAGAGGCTGTTTTGGACGATAGACTAGAAAAAGCTCTGAGTAAGATAAATAAGTCTGAAATAGAAGAAAGTTGCTATCTCACAGCTTAATCACAATATCCTTCATTTAAAAATGCTCTTGAGATGTTGAGAAAGAAACAAGTACATTACAGAAAAAGGATACAAAGTCTTAATTGGAAGTGTGCCTGAAATGCTTGGATAAATTTTGATTGTACCTTTAATAGAAATGAATAGAAACAGTAGAGGCATAGTCTCCTTTGGGGTTTGAACCTCCTGTCTCTTTGTGTGTATGTATGTGTGTTTGTATTTGTTGTATGTGTGTTTGTGTGTGTGTATATGCTCACGAAAGTCTGAACAGATAAAATGAACAAAGGGTTTCTGTGGGTTGCTGTGATTCTGGACTCCCTTTCTAAAGAAAAGCTAAGATGTGATATGATGACAAGACATGACAGGAGTAATAACCAGACCTCGTGAGTGCTTTACAAGGTGTCTGGTGTGCTGTTATTTTCCCTGGGGACTCATGACCCCATATTACGAATGTGGAACAAAGGAATGTTTAGGACCCATTATCCTTCGTAACACTTCTGTTTTCTATGAGTGTCTCATAGGCTGAAGGCACATTAAGAAAGCAAATAAATTCAAGTTCATCCTGAGTAACCTAAGAGATTTTTTTTTCCCCAAAACTGTGGACTCATGCACTTTGTGGCTCTGGTTATACTTTCATATTTGATTCTGCTTTTTATTCAAGTCTAACTATATTGTGTCCTATCTTTTTAAAGCCCAGACTTATGGGTTAATTTTTGGAAGTGATTCTTATATTATGCAGGAGACCTTTATGAGTTCTCCAAGAAATAGGCTAAATATTATTCCATACATCAGGGAGAAAGGTAGTCTTACAAAAAGCTCATGGCAATCCTACCATCTGGATGACACCAGACAAATAATTTCACTAGCACATTTTAAGACCAAGAAAAAAACTGGTTGCTTAAAATGTTTTACTGATACATCTGTTTGCATGACACTTCACATCAAGATGAAAATTGAAATATAAAGGGCTGGGGACAAGGCTCAGTGGTAAAGCATGCATGAGGCTATATTTAATCCACAGCAACATAAACACATACAGAGAGAGAGAGAGAGAGAGAGAGAGAGAGAGAGAGAGAGAGAGAGAGAGAGAGAGAAATCAGTTATTTACCTATGTATTTTTTATATATAATGCCAAACAGTAAACTAAATAGGTACATCATTCTGGCTATTTTCTTTGGAATCTGAGGTGGTTTTATACACACACAAACATAAAACAAACTCCCTGCCCCCAACAACCTCTTCAGCTCTTTCTTTTAATCAAGGACATTTCTCTAGATACCCCAAACTGTGACTTTGAACTTTTGTACTTTCTTAGGCTTTTGTCATGCTGCATCCATCTAGATTCTCCCTAACTCCATATTCTTTTCAGATTGTTCTCTCATGGCTGATTGCCTGACTTTTCCTGAAGATTTTACTTCTTGGGCTGATTCCTGGGGTACTTCTTATAACATGCACTATAGCCTTCGGATCAATAACACCTCTATCAGCCATCTGACTCAGCTCTAAAATCTCAACACAACCAGGAGTCAGAGGCCCTCACTTCTCTAAAGTGAGGTATTCAATATATTATTGACAAAACTGTTTCATGGGTAGTGTGAGTTCAAGAGGTTAGTTATTCCTTTTTATTCCAGAACTGCAGGTACATTCTTGACAGACCTATGCCTATAGAAGAATGAACAAGGGTCAAGGTTCTAGCTTAGGTTGTTGTTGGTAAGTTGATGATCCTAGGAAAAAGAATTAGCTCAATATAATCAACCCCTTCACCACCAACAAGACCAGGGCAAAATGATGAAATTGTCTGCCTCCCAAGATCACCACCTAAATATATAGCTTAACTTCTCAGGACTTAGTTTTCACTGTGCCTTCAAACTTCTGTTCCAAAAACAGTCCTGAAAAGAATTTGGATAAGGAGTAGATCATTGTAATCAGTACAACAAAGTGTGAAGATACTGCTCTTATGAATGTTTCATCTAAAGTGAGGTAATGCCTTATTTCAGAATGGCTTCAGTTCGCTGTTAGTGAAAAATAAATACACATCCTGA
Source organism: Callospermophilus lateralis (assembly GCF_048772815.1). Classification (NCBI taxonomy): domain Eukaryota; kingdom Metazoa; phylum Chordata; class Mammalia; order Rodentia; family Sciuridae; genus Callospermophilus; species Callospermophilus lateralis. Next base: position 1,953,168 of record NW_027514826.1, on the reverse strand, counting down.
GTAAAATGAAGTGTTAATCTGTCTCTCCAACTTTCTGATATTCAGGGATGCACAAGGTAAATTTTTCAAGAAAACCCAATAAACAGAAAAAGAGTTAAAATATTTGGTTAGATCAAGTTAGCATTATAATCCACAGATCCTTACCCAGTGTGATTTACAGATTGGCTACAAACAAGGAAGGTGTTTTAGTCAGCTTTTGCTGTGACTAAAATACCTGACAAGAAAAATTTTAGATGAGGAAAAGTGTTTTTTGGGGCTCATGGTTTCAGAGGTCTCAGTCTATAGACAGCCAGATCCATTCCTTGGGATTCCAGGTGAGGCTAAGCATCATGGTGAAAGAGTGTGGCTGAGGTAGGCAGATCAAATGTTGATCAGGAAGCAGAGAGAGACTCCACTGCCAGATACAAAATGCATACCCCAAAGGCATACCCACAGTGACCCAACTCCTCCAGACACCTACCCACCTTCAGTTACCACTTAGATTAATCACCATTCCATTATTTTTGGAAATAACCAATCAGGAGATTAATTCACTGATTGGGTTAAGGATTTTATAACCCAATCATTTCTCCTCTAAACCTTCTTACATTGTCTCACATATAAACTTTTGGAGGATAGGTCACAACCAAACCATAACAGAAGGAAATCTTTTTCTCCTTCCGTGCATATCAGTGGAAATAGTGTCCCCAAAACCAAAGCAATCCCTCTGCCTGGTCTTTGGTTCTGGCTCCTTCCTTCCTACTTGGGTCTCTTTCTCCATAAAATATTACCTCTTTTCTGTTCTTCACTTTTCTTCTTTTCTTTGGTGCTCAATTTCTCCCTTATCAGTAGTTTCATATTCCATGGTTTCAATAACCTGTAGTTAACTGAAGCCTAAAAATGTTAAATGGAAACTTTCAAAAGTAATTGATTCATAAGTTTTAAATTGCATGCTTTCTGAGTAACCTGGTAGAATCTCAAGCCCCCTCCTGCTCTGATCCTCCCAGGGACATGGATCATCTCTTTATCAGCCCATCCATACTATACCTGCTACATGCCCATTAGTCACTTGGTAGTGACCTCAGACCTGATTGACGGTTGAGGTATCACAGTGTTTTCAGTAACCATCATTTTACCATTCATGGTGGCCCTAAAGCACAAGAGTAGTAATGTTCTCAACTCAGAAATTCTAAAGAAACTGTACAGTAGTACTTCCTTAAGTGAACAGTGGAATGTTCTCAACAAGAAAAGGGTGATAGTCAGCTTTTTGTCACTGGGACCAGAACACCTGACCAGAAACACTTAGAGGAGGAAAATCTTATTTTGGCTCAGAGTTTCAGAGGTTCAGCCCATGGTCAGCTGTCTTCATTGCTTTAGGCCTAAAGCAAGGAAAAATATCATGGTAGAAGGGTGTGATAGAGGAAAGTGTCTCAGCTCACAGAAGCTGAGAAGCAAAGAGAGAGAAGGAAAAGGGGCAGACACAAGTAATATCCTTCCAGGTCATGTCCCCGTGCCCTTCTTCCTCCAACCTTGCCCTACCTGCTACACTTTCCACCACCTCCCAAAAGTCCATTCAGCTCTCAGTGGTCCAATACACTGATGAGTTCAGAGTCCTCGTGATCTAATTGTTTCCCAAAGCCCCACCTCTGAATATTTTTGATGCATTGAGGATCAAGCCTTCAATATGTGAGAATTCATGGGACACTTTTATATATGTTATAATCTTTAATTCACGAATATATTTGGAAGAAAACATTATATATTAGCAGTGGTTATTGTTATCTCTACTGTTGTGATTTCCTAAATTTTATTAAATGTTTAAAGAAATAGTTCCTATCCTTTATGATTTTGACAATGATTTTCTAAATTTTTGTTATTTTTCTGATAGTTTCTACAGAAATGTTCTTTGTAAAATAAATCCTTAACCACATTTTAGCAGGTTTAAGAGTGTTCTTTAGGTGTTTGGGTGCTGGATGATTTTTCAGCACTCCTCTGGTTTAGCAGTCTGAATTAATGGTATTTGCTTAATCCTGCTTGTCATTATGAGTTTGATCATAGTCAAGAGCATCTATTTCACATTGACAATTCCCAAACCTGTTTGATAATGTTTACTGACAATTACAATCTTAGCTAAGAAGTAACAACAGGGAGTAAAGCTGTCTTTGAATAAAGTCAGCCTCAAAATGAACAACAGTAGGGGACTGATTGGCTCAGTTTTATTTAACATTTTTAAGCCTGATCTTTGACATTTTCATTAGCACGCAGAAATAGCACATTGAGGCAATTTTCAGGTGGCTCAAAGAGGAAAGTGCTAAGCATACAAGAAAAAATGAAAAATTTCAGAAAATCCTGCTATGTATAAAAATTGTGGAGAATTTTAGAAAGTAGCAACATGAAAGTCAGGCAATATTTCTTATGCCCCGCTGCCCCCCACCACCACCATTCTTTTGGAGACAACAGTGTATTTGTGGAAATCAGCCATTCTATTGTCAGGATTTTTTGAGATTTATTGGAATTATGGCTGTATTGTATGGACAAAGAACTTTGAAAATGTAATGGACAGTGAGGCAATTTTGTTAGTGTTTTCTCAACATCAGAAAAGTTTATGGATATAGTAAGAAATTTCCCAATACCCTCCTTGACTACTAAAAACAAACTCAAAAGGAAAGCAAGAATTAACCAGATAAACCATGTTCAAGCAATTATATAATGCTAATACATAATATTAAATGAAGACTGGAAAAAGCAGGAACTTCGCTGAGATTTTATCCCCTTACAGCCTTGCTACTCTGAATGACCTCTGCCCAGTATTTTGGTTGTTAAATAAGCACATTATTAAGTGTGTGTGGGCCAGGGATTAGATCAGTGTTAAAGTGTTTGTCTAGCATGCATGAGGCCCTGGGTTTGGGCCCCAACACTACAAGAAAGAAAGAAATAAAAGAAAGCAATTATTATTTAAGTAGAAATATATCTCAATGTTATGGAGAACCACTTTGAATATTATTAAAGACAATACAACCCTACAGATAAAGCCTGCTTATGTAAATGGCTTTGAAGTTCAATCAGTTATTACTGAGTATTGAGAATAGAATCTGTCTCTAAAGTGGATATTTACTTACAAATAATTTTTTATTTTCTTCAATTATTCATTGATACAACAATTTTGAGCCAAATTATTTGCAAGTAATTGTCAAAACCAAGAATGGTGACTTCTTGTTACTTGTGGAAACTGGAGGTCTTAAAGACAGGTATCATGGTATTCTGTTTCTCTTTTCCTTGAGCTCTGAAAGGGGTACCATGTGCTTGTTAAATAACCAAAGCGTGGTAACATGGTGAAAAGTTTGGAACCAGATATCCTAAATTCAAATCCTAGCCTCAGAATATATTCTCCCGGGTGACCCAGGCAAGTTGCTCACATACAACTTGAGCTTTAGCTCCTTATTTTTTAAATTAAACAAGCACAGGTTTTTATCACAGTGTCTTGCCATAATAAGGATACAAAACACCTAGCTGCTGTTTTCAATGAGTGTGCCTTATTTTTTCCTCTCTTTTTTCTTTCTTCTATCTTTCATAATGTAAGTGAAGGAAAGTAATTTCAACTTTTGCCCATAACTTTTATAAATCTCATATTGTGTGTGTGTGTGTATGTGCATATATGTGAAGGGAAGAAAAAAATAAATGTATTTATGGAAAATGGGACAGTCATGTTGCAAGGACAAGAAAACGGATTTAAAGGTTAGAGGGCAAAGTCCCTAAAGCCATCAGCCCTCCATATTGCAAGATTGAAGAGACAAACAGGCTAAAGGGGTTCATCAACTGAGAAATTGAAATACAATATAAATCTGGTGAAATGTCATGTCTCTAAATTCAAGAAACACCTTAGCTAGAACACTGTATTAATCAGAGAAATTAGTCATGATTGTTCACTGTTATGGATTGGGGATGTATTCTGGTATCCATCGAAATTTGCAGAAAGGGATGATACTCATAATAGAGTGTAGAGTAATCATTTCAAACAAATCAGATATTTTCTTGTATTAATGTTTATAAATTAAGATAATGCTGTTGCCTGACTGAATTTTTTTTTCAATTTATTTGAAAACTCAATATTGTGTACTCAGCATTCTGTACCAAAGGATAATTGGTTTTAGGAGCAATCCTATCAACTTTTAATTAATTCTTTGGAAGTCTTGAAACAGAAGAGAGAGCATAAAGTAATGCTATAAATGGGTTTTATGACCCTCCCTTCATTCAAAGCCATGCTTCAAAAGGAAATCTATACTTGCAATACTTCTAAACTTTAACTAAAAATAGTTTCAATTACCAGGAAATTCTCAAAATTGAAATCGAAAAGGAAATATGTCTATTTCTTATCACTGAACTGCTTTGAGAAGAAAATACTAAAATCACAAAGAATTAATCGAGTCCCCATTCCCAAGAGAACTGAAAGGAAAAAAAAAAAAAAAGTAATGATCTCAAATTCTCTCGAGAATAAATAAGGAAGAAAGATGTGACCACAGTTCATAATTGCACCCCTAATGCATTTGTCTTCACAAAAATAATAGAGCCTTTACCGTAAAAAATAGTGGATGTTCACACACCAAGGTTCACCTGTATTTCTGCCACTTCTTAAAAAATAAGAAAATATTGAAATCAAGTTATATCATCACAAGTTGAAATACTGAATTTGAAAGATGATATTGGCTTGAACTAGATAAATTGAAAGGAAAAAAAACATATTCAATATTTTCTTGGTGTTAGAGAAAGACACACACACACACACACACACACACACAGAATAGTGTAGAATTTTCTTTAGAAAATTAGAATTTTCTAAAGAATAGTGTAGAATTCTTAGAATAGTGTAGAATTTTCTTTTAGTGTAGAATTTTGAAATCAAAAGAGGAATTTTTTTTTAAATTTCTTTAAAAGACTGTAAACAAGTTTATTGCATTCCTTGCACATGAAAGACCTGACTTATACATACTGGCTTCTTCAAACTCTGTTTAAAACTTAGGAGTGTGGGGTCTATTGTGTTGTTAATACACTCATCATCTTAAATCATTTTGGTCTCTCTGATAAAGGGTTTGAAAGAAAGAAGAATATTCTATCACAATGAGGCTGTATTCAGGCAGATGAGACCCAGATTATAAATGGTGTTCTAGCACTTTCCCATAAGGCATGTTGTATTACCGCAAAAGGGAGGTGGGAAGGGTCAGGTGGCTGGTCTGTATTGCTTACATGGATTTACATTAAAGACCTGCACTTTGCGTCCAAGAAAAGATTCAATGATTTTTGGTCTTCATTAAATAATATGGCACACTTGGCCATATTAGCAGTTGGCCAGAGTAGCAGTTGTTGCTTTAGAAAATCAGGAAAAGATAAAGAGCACGAACTGATTTAATTTCACTGTGGATGTCAGAATACATTTGACTCTTTTTTTTCCCTGCATGAAATCCCAAAATAGTGATCTTTGATGGATGCATAAAATTTAAATGGCTAGAGAAAAGTTATAACTATTTTTTAACTTGGAGATATGTCTGAGAATATTCAATGCCTTTAAATTATTTTGTTTAGCAGCAACTGATCACAATAATTCTGTTATTTGTGATTTGAACATTTAAACCACTAGTTAAGGTAGAGAATTACATGATAATTAAACAGATACATATAAAGATATTAGGTGTCAACCATTTCACCTCATGTAGGGATAATTATGGTAATAATAAAAGTATGGCCATAGCTGAATGGATTCAGTTTGGGATATCTGTAGCTATCTTGAGTTGGAACTATAATTGCCTCTAAGTACACTGATTGATTTTCCCCCTATAGTTCAAAAGTGCACTATAAGTAGACAAAAACATTAGAGTGGTATGAGGATATTTACAACCAGTACGTGGTGCTAGGAATGTGCCGGACTCTTTGATATTAGCTTGAGATAAACCAGGTACCTTCTGGGTTGGATGAAGTCACTTTTTTCCTGACTATTTTATAGGCCCCTGTCTTCTGACACAAATCATGTTTATCCACCTGATCTTGCTGCTGTCCAGAAACATGCTTCTCTCAATAAGTCCCCAATAAAAGGCACTCTCTGATTCTGGATCTGTCTTCCTCTCTTTTGGTCCTCATGGCACCTTGAAGCTGGCTCTTATACACTGGGTCTGGATTGTTCCAGAACAATAGCCAAATGTTGAATATCTTGAGACAGACTGTTCTTTTACCAATTATTATAAAGAAAATTATTCTAGTCAACTGATTAATCTAGAAAGTTCTCTAAGGTATATTACTGGTTGTATTTCTGATGATGCTTTAAAAATTCCAGCGTGTTCTTCAGTTTCCTTTGGGAACAGATTAGGCTGCAATGCAGCAAATTATGTGGTGTTTTTAACAGCTATCACAAAATAAATTTGAAGCTCTTTTTATAATCAGGAAATAAAGTTTGGTTTTAATTTTTTTTCTTTTTCTCTTATTGGTAAAGTCAATCTATATATGACTCTCTGAAAAATTGTTTTCCATTCATCTTTTTATTTCCAGGTTGACCAGCTTCTGTAATGAATTACTGAAAGTACTCATCATATTAAAAGTGGTTTCATGCCATCACTTTCACATGGAAAGTATAATGTATTTACTTGTCTCATAAATGTATGTATTTATAGTTGTATAAAAGAAAAAAAATGCTTTTACAATACATTAATTCTTTTTTGTCTTGCTATGCTAAGTATTATATTTTATAGTGCCTTATATTTACAAACACTTTAGATATTGAAGAATTTTGTGTTTTTTTTTACCTTACCATATTGAGGTCCTCTTGGAATAATAAGGCTACTGTGAGTTATTTTAAATGAATTTCACTTTACTAGCTTTGTGTTTCCTTTAAATGCTAGTATATGGTCAAAACATGGCTTTCAATATCATTATACTAAGTGGCATAGATGCACATATATGCACACACACACGTATTTTTAAGTTTGTAAGATCAATTATTCAATCTTTACAGCATTTTTGTAGCTCTGTTATGAGTTCCAAGAATGCAAACTGAACAGCCTCTTTGAGATAACTCTGTTTGTACAAACCTAAATCTTACTGAATTTTATTTTCTGCTTTATTGCATGGAATTTGCTTCTTCTCCTATATATTTTTTCACATTGTTACTCCTTTTCAAGTTTAATCCATTAAGTGTTTTATAGAATTTTCTCCAATGTAATAGCCTTGCACATTTAGAATACAAATTGTACACCACACCCATTTTCCTTACCTCCTACTGTGCTTTTAAAGGTTGTTTATATGTTCCACTAATGCTTTTTTAGATGAATCAAGTGTGTAACAAGATTGGCCACATAAATGGTTTCAGAGTCCCCTAAATATAAGGTCTATATTTTTCTAGTTAAGAGAGAGCTGTGACAGTTTCTATATGGAAGAGAAATGTCAAATGTAGGTCATGCTCATTCTAGGCAATTATATGATTAGACAGAATTAAAAGGTGTGGTTTCTGGACCAGAATAGACTTTTTGTGATCTTAGAACCTGTAGTTCTGGTTTTAAAAGTAATAATTTGAAACCATGACTTTATAGAGTCCTTTTGTAATTTCGAACTCATTTTAAGAGCTCCTTACTTGCAATCTCTATTGGCCTATGTAAGCCACTGTCTCTCCTTTGTCATTTTAGTAGTTTTAACCCTAATAATAAATTCTTACCGTTTCTTCTTTTATTAGAAAATTCTAAGACCTCATTTTCTGAAAATTTGCACTAATTCAGTGCTACTGTAAATTAGGTAAATCCAATGTACAGTATATTTCACACTTTACTAACCTGGAGAAGAATAGCACAAATTAAATTTTACATTAACCAGCCTAAAGCCATGAAAATGAAAGTATGCTCCAGGGTATTTGGTTAACTGTGCTAAAAATATATTCATGCCATTTGTGTAGGCCATAAATGTAGCAAAAGTACTTCTTTAAATAAAATATGGTTAGTTTATGATGGTTTAATTTCTTCTGCTTTCACCATTCATTTACAGATGTGAATAATAATGACTATTTTAATCTTTTGCAAAGCTAGTAGGTTTTTGCTCACTAAGCAATAGTCATTTTATTATTTTATGTTTTGAAAGGGATTTATTTAGAAAAATTAACTTTATTTACATTTTTAGTCAAGGTCTTTGTTTCTATTGTCTTATTTCTTTTTAACCACTTAGTTTAGGCATAGACTCCTAAATAAAGAAAAATCATAATTAAACCTATAATATATGTATGAATTACATGACTACCATTCACTAAAGACATGAAGCAGTTTTTCCACTTACCTTTGTTCCACCTTTAAAATTTAATGATTAAAACAGAGTATTGTTAGTTGTTAGGAATATATGTGCATTTCTCCAAAGAGAAGGTACAAATTTCAAGATTTTGTGAAGGATCTATGTCTAAAAATATTACCATATTAAATGTTAAATGTTATCAAACACTACAACGGGCTTTAAGAAGATTACACAACAATTGAGATTCTCAAGCTTTGTCTGCAAAAATTTCCAACTCTTCCTTAACATTACAGGTGATTCCCTGAAATACTCTAAAATACATATTAATTAGATATGATGAATATTTATTTCATTTTTCTGTTTCCTAGGTTTTATGAATGACTGTGTTGAAAACAGTATAAACAATAGTTAAAGATGTTGAAATGGCTTAAACCAAAAAACAACACATTCTATCATTCAATGTCGCTTTGGTATCATATACAGCACACATGTTTTGTGTTGCTCCTCATATTTGCTAATGATAATTTGCATTCTTCATTATTTTATTCCCTTTAAGTTTCTTACCCAGTCTGTGACACGGATGATGCTTCACTTTTGAACCCACTATCTTGTATATTTAATTTAGGATTTGAATTGTTAATATGCCTTGATTATTACAAGCTCTAACTCATTGGATTCCATTTTCTGGGCTAGAAAGAGACAACCCAGTCAATGACAGGAAAATCACGGGTCCATTTGAATGCTAATTACTCCCCAAGTCCTGTATACTGTATCAAAACTTAGCATAAACATGGTCATCAGGGGAGGCAGAAAAAAAAAAAACATTAAAATGCTCCCCAGGAGACTGAGCTCATTAAAACCTACACTGATATCCAACAAAGAAGGAAAAGAGTTGCTTAGCTGGACTGGTTCCTTTTGGGATGTGCAATTCATATACTCTCTGTGAGTCAGTATGTGTTCTCCATCCCAAAAAAGAGGGAGAGGGAGAAAAAAATGAATTGTAAAGCTTCTCTCTGGAAGTGCAAAAGCAGACTCTAGGACAAAGGGTGCTGGACTGAATGGAGAGAATACTGAGCAGAATTGAACTGCAGTTTGGGTCAATTAAGTTTGTGAGAAATACCTTTTCTTTCTTAGGGAAGATAAACTACTGCTCTAAATTCTACCTCAAAGAAATTTCTAAATAATCAAAGGTGGTGGTTATTAACAAATCACTTCTTTTAACTATCTTGTTTCTATTATGTACCTAAATACAATCAGTTTTATCTCATCTGGATCACATCATGAAGTTTTAACCAAGAGTTAATTTTGACATTTTGACTAGTATTATCTCTAGAAAGTTATTAAAGTCATAAAAAGTTTTAGATGGTATGTAAAATATAAACTTGATTCAAGGGGAATGGAATAGATGTGACATTGGGCAGAATCAGATGAGAAAGCAAGTATCACTAAAGGAAAATTCTTCAACTCTGACTTATGTTTTGTGTTTTTTCAATGCTAATTTAAATATGATAGTTTTCCAAGAATATATATGAGTTTAGCTGGCATCTAATGTATATCCTTAGTATTCAATCCTTTTAACCTTTTTTTTTTTTTAACTCAGCATGCATCAGATTATATGTGAGGCTGGTAAAACCCAGAATCCTGTACCCAGTGCCTCTGGGAAACTGCACATTTAACAAAAACTCCAGGCACTCATCATTTCAAATAAGTAGCATTAATTAAATATTGTTATAGGTATTCATTCTCAGTGAATACAATTTATCTGTATTTTGCTGGGAAATCTGGACATACTGTTGGAATTACATACATTTTTTTTAAAAAGAAGGAAATTGAAGGAGAAATGTCTTTTAACATCTATAGGATTTCTGTCTGAAATGACTATATTTTTTCACATTGATTAGATTTTTCCTGGCCTTAGAGTTCTTTTACACGTAATATTTATCATATCATATAGCTCTCAATTTATCATATCATATATCCTTTAACTGAGCATAATGATGACATGAACACTACAATACTCTCCCAGACATGTAAAGAAGGTGAAGACATGATGTATTGGTCTGCTTGTGCTGTTATCACAAATACCACTGAGAATGCAGTTTAGAAATAATAGCAATTTGTTTTTCCCAGTCTGGAGTTTGATGTGTTCGAGATAGAAGTACTGGCAGGTTCAGTGTCTGGTGCTTCTAAGATGGTGCCTTAAATGTGGTGTCCCCACATGTTAGAATGGAAGACCAGAAAGGGCAAAAGCCCTCTCACATTTCTTATAAAGTTATGAATTTCATCTGAGAGGGCTCTTCTCACATGACTGAATTACCTCCTAAAGGCCTCTTAACTGCTATAACACTGGTAGTGAAGTTTCAACATGAATTTTGAGGCATATTCAGACCATGGCACATGGTCTTTTTGTCCAAGTGATTTTAAGCTGTGAGAAACAAGCTTTATCAAGATAACTCTTCCCTTCACACATATATATTCAAGATTTAAAATATTTCAGTATTTCAGAAAACATACAAGATATTGGGTATTTAATGGGCCAAGACTAAGGAGAACTGAATATCTTGTGTTTTGTTTTTCTCTTTTAACAATTTGGCTACGACATGATGAACAAAACTATATTTCTAGAAATGAAAAGTATAACAATAATTATATTTTCAATGGTGTGTGATTGAAATAACAATTGCAATTTACATTCTCCTTTCTCTTTAAAGATGATTCTTTAGAAGTCACTAGAAAAGTAAACTTGATTTGTTAGGAACATAATCAATACTTTGGAAAAAGGAAGCCTAGCAGAGTAGAAAGACCATTCATTCATTTATGTTTTCAACAACTATTCATTGACAAACAAATATTTGTGTGACAGTGGTCATTACATGAACCTAAGCTGTGTTTGCCATCAGTCACACGTGTTCAGGCATAATTTGGAAGACTGGTGAAGAGTAGCCAGAGGTGTGTTTACATGGAAGATCAAAAAACCTCCTAGAAAAATAAAAATTCATCCTTGGGGAAAAGAAGGTCAAGATGGGTAAGATTCCTTGAAGGATCTTTGGAAAATATTAATCACTCTGAACATGATTTGTGACCCTCAGATTGTTACATAGACCAAATCTCATTATCTCACACACAGATCATTGGACAAAGGGGTTGAAACAAACTTAAAAGTGCCAGTTAGAAGAGCTGTTGCTTCTTGACTGCTGTGGGACACTGAATATGAGGCATTGGCAGTGTTGGTGCCAATGGTGTTAGCAGCTCTGGCGGGGCATGACATTGGCATAGATCACTATGTAAATGCCAGGAAGGTGTTGGCAGCTGCACTGGTGACTGTGGCAATGGGAAAGATGTAGACCTTGGCAATGTCAAGGTGATGGCTGGGGTCCTTTGAGGGCCCTGCACATTGGAGGATGACACCATAAAAGGGCAAAGAAAAAGTCATGGATGATTTCTGATTTTTCTTTCTGAAATAGTGGTTGTGCAGTTTTCTAAAGCAGAGACAATCTTGAACAAGAAGAAAATGAAAGGGGAGAGGGATAAAATTTTATTTTTATACACATTGAACCTGAACTGTCTCTTTCATATATGTTATACTTGGATAAATATGTGTAATGTTCAGAAAAAGGGGTCATATCCCCACTATGAAAGTCATCAATAATTGAAGCTATAGGAAGTGTTTGAGATGTTTTGAGAGAAAGTACATAATGCCAAACAGATTTAAAACAAGAGATTTATAGCAATATTTTTTAATACCTATCTTCTTGAATTAAAAAAACCTGGACTTGGGTGAATGAAAGGTAGATTGGGGTGAGTGGACGAGAGAAATCCAGAAAAAAGCATAGAAGATAAATTTTAAAAAATCAGAGATGAATCAATGGCATGCATTATGAAAATCCATTATTTAATGGGTGATTTATTTGCATTGCTAATCTGTTTATCTTCACAATACTCTTGTGAGATAAGTTTTATTATTCTCATTTTACTCCTTAAGAATCTGTAGGCCAGAGCACTTAAGGACTCAACCAAAGATCATGTTGCTTGCAAACACAGGATCTAATTTGGAGTCAAGTTCTATCTGACTCCAGATATATGCTCTTTTTGTTTATTTATTAGTTATTGGTGGGCACAATATCTTTATTTTACTTTATTTGATGCTGAGGATTGAACCCAGTGCCTCATGCATGCTAGGTGAGCGCTCTACCTCTAAGCCACCACTCTAGCCCAGATATGTGCTCTTTTCGCTGCTGTGCTACCTTCAGTAAGCACCAAGAAAAACACAACAGCTTATTAACTCAGTAATCTACATATGCTTATGTATAAAATTAACTGTTTTGTATTATGAAATACTGACATCATTTTATTTCAACATTCTCAAGTCTTCAATATGGATTTGAATTACAAGTAGCTTAAAATGCCAGATTGATCATCTTGAAACTGACGCATCATGGTATAGAGACAATTATACAAGGTTATAGCAGAAACAGCTAAGAGATATATCCACATGCATGTGTGAAATTTGATTGTCTGAAAACATTAGCCCACATTTCATTTCCACACGAATATCTCAATTCTATATTCTACTGAGATTTCTAAGGCTGTCTTTTGTAACTTTCTTTTTCCCTATATACCACTTCCCACATTTGAAAATTTCAGACCTTTTACTAAAATTAATAGTAAACAACTTTTTTACATATCCTGCTAAAAATAGCAATTTACCATTAGTAAATGATGTTGATCTGAACTATATCCTTGTTGCAAAGAATATAGCAACTGTTGTAAATATACATATTCTTTTATATCTAGTTGCCTATCTATAGATGTTCTGTGTGATAAAAAACTTATGAGGCTAAAAGCCAATTTACACAGGAGAAAAATCTACCTGATTAGGGGAAAATGTAATAAAGAAAAAGTACCTTCAGTGTGTACTACCAGAGTGTTCATTGATACTCATTTCTTTCCATATAAGCCTCTCCTGAGATGAACAATTTGGGGAGAACTAGAGCTTTGTTACCACTGTATACTGAAAGAAATATTGAAATCAGACCACAAGAGAAAATTGTGAACCAGAGAACTTTAAAAGCAACTCAGATGGTAAATGAGAATGCAGTATGAAACATGGCTAACCACTGCAGAGACCTTTCAGGATGGTATTCCATCTTCGGGTTTTATATTATCAAACAAACCTACACTGTTTTTGACCTTGCAAAATCTCTTTGAGCCTCACTGAATTTTTAAAACTTACATCAAGATCCTGCCAGGATGAGATGATTTTTGCAAGAATGATAACCTGCAGATAAGGCAAAATGAAATTTAGTTGGATCTTGAAATGACTGGGACTAATTCTAGCAATGGAAATGTCAATCAAAGGGCCTCAAGTCAAGGCTAAATCTAAACTTGTGTTTGACTCCTAAGACTGTATAGCTTGGTTATTATTGCTTCTATTGTATTTATTCATTCTTTGACTCTAAATGTAAAAAAATGAAAAACCACAAGCCTGAAGTCAACAAATATCAGGGACTGAGGTACACTGGTAATTTATTTTGAAGTAAGAAATAGGATGGTTTAAAATTCAGAGCACCTGTACCTTGTAAATCAAGTTGGGCAGTGTGGATTCTATAGTAACTTCTTTTTGTTTTGCTTTGTTTTCCTGTGGAGCTGAAGATGGAGATGAAGAGATTCTAGATGACTTTGTAGACTCACTGAGGGGAAACAAGAAACACATTATTTAGGTAGTTATATTTTAACATTCAAACCTTATTTTTGACTATTAAGATTCTGATATATTTTAAGTTGATAAAAATATCAGAAATATACTTCTTATATTCAACTTACACATGTAACTTGGCTTTTCTTTCTGGGTAAGGAAGAGGGAATTTTCTACCACTATAATAAGATTTATGTGTGTGTGTGTGTGTGTGTGTGTGTGTGTGAGTGTGTGTTGGCCTGGAGAAGAAAACAAGAAACCTTACGTTATAAATATGGCTTTCTAAATAAAAGAAAATTTAAGGCCATAGTAATCTTGATTAAGTAATTAATCATTGTTTCCTAAACTGAAAACATCATGTTACATTTTTCCACAAATTATTTACAAATTACCTTCAGTAGAAGAAACTGCTAATTGTTTACCATCATTCATTTTCCTCTTTCTTTTGTAATAGGGAATTTTTAAATGGATGCAGATATTAGTACGCTATAGTATTTTACTGTTAGAAACTTGTAACACAAGAGATTTCTAAATACCTATTATATTTTATTTGCTATTTACCTCAAAGGAGTTGTAACAAATCTATAACAGTTGATTCATATGAAGATGAGGTAATTCACTTCTTTTTGAAGAAATGAGGGGTGGCAGGTTAGGGTTGATTTAATTTTAGATGCTTTTAAGTTAGTGATTTCTATTGTATCTGCAGGTACAGGTATCAATGAATTAGTAGATGGTTCCATTGTGAATCTGGGAGCCCAAGGAGAAGTCTGAACTGCATTCAGAGAGAGAATTAAATTCAGAGTCATAGCATTAAGATACTATTTAAGGCCACAGGTTGCAAGGGAGAAGGGATGGGAGTAGGAAAGATTGTAGAATGAATTGGACATAACTTTCCTCTGTTCATACAGGAATACATGACCAGTGAAACTCCACATCATGTACAACCACAAGAATGATAAGTTCTACTCCATGTATGAACAATATGTCAAAACATACTATACTGTCATGTGTATCTAAACACAATGAATTTAAAAGAAAGAAACAACCAACGGCTTTGAATTTGGAAACATGACAATGGCTGGCAATTTTTTGTTGTTGAACTAAGGACCTCAAACATGCTAGGCAAGCACTCTACTTCTGAGTTACATCCCCAGACCCATTGATGGTATGGTAATCATTAAAAACAAACTGAACTGGGTTGAGTACAAAAGGAGGGGGCAGGAAAAATAGCTATCACTGCTTACTTTTTTATGGAATTTCTCTGTGAATGTGGACCAAAGATATCAAGTTCTTAAAGGGATTGTGATCAGAGAATGACAATGAGACCAATAGGCAGCAGTTAGGTAGCATACTCATCTGTGAGTGCTATCTATCTGCCTTTACATGTTAACTCAGTTCACACTTACTTCAAGCCCCTTAGGTAGGTATGTTTCCATTTTACATACAAGGAAACAAGGGCACTATGCATTCAAATAATTTGTCCAAGACCATGGGCTATTAAGTGGTAGAGACAAGACACAAACTTATTATTCTAGAATCACTCTTATCTAATATTCATTTGGGAGGCTTTTAGGCTTCTCTGGTACTTATCTCTTTATTCTATTGCTTTGTAGAAGACAAAGGCTCAACTTCTGGATCTATGAATGCAGCCAAGTAGTAGAACATCAAAGCTGATAGTTTCAAAGTAGAGTGGCAATCAGGTCTCTGCTATGTACATTTTTTCATTCCTTGATTTGGTAACTCTGATCATTTCTTGTTTAAATGATCAGTTTTGAGGTTCTTATAGAATATTTGTTTAAATCTATTTTATAATTTTACAGAAAAACTAACACTAAAAAAAAGGCCTCAGCCTCTTATTCATTAGGCAATGTAAGGCTGTGATCAATTTTTCTAATAACCAGCAGAAAGGAAATTGATTGTGAAGTCAACTATTGTAGTGTCTTCAGGCAGCAAGGAGGTCAGGCATTGGCTAATGAAAAAATAATATTTATAGGCCCAGAAGAAAGCCATTGGATAGTGTTGCCCATGCTTAGGGAGGGTCTCCACTTCAGTTGGCTATCCCACATGCCAATCATTCCTAGATAGACCTTCACTGACATATCCAGAAGCTTCTTAATCATTGACATTTCTTTAATCCAATCAAGTTGACAAATCAAGTCGACAACCACAATATATTTTGAGGATCATTCCTGAAAACAGCTAGGATAATTCCATTCAATTATATAAGTAATCAAATCTTTTTGCTTTTTTTCCTTATTGTTCTTGATTTTGTTCCTTCCCACTGCAGATTTTTTTTAAAGGGGGAGGGAGAGTTAGAGAGAGAGAGAAATTTTTTTTTTAATATTTATTTTTCAGTGGACACACATCTTTATTTTTATGTGGTGCTGAGGATGGAACCCAGCGCCCCGCGCATGCCAGGCAAGCGCGTTACCGCTTGAGCCACATCCCCAGCCCGGCAGATTCTAATAGATTCAAATAAAAGTGACCTTTCATAAACTATTCCCAGCCTCACATCCCTGCCTCATTTTCCAAAGTTGCAAAAATTCTCTCCTGCCTCTTCTTATACAGTTTGTCCTCTTTTCTCAAACATTTCAAGTCCTTCAATAGATTTCTCTATCCATTTGTTTTATTCTCTGTGACTAACATTCACTCTTTAACTTGTACAGAAAATTTCTACTGTTTTCCTAGTCTGTAAATAAATCCTTCCTAGATTTTTGAGGCCAAATTAATGACTCCCTCCACTGGAATTCAACAGCAGCCCCTACATCTCCTTCTCACAGGCCAGCAAGGATCACACTGAGCTCAGATTATTGTTTGAATACCACTTCATCATACTCTGAGGTCCCAGCAAGTGGAAAGAAAGTCTCATCTAATACAGCCTTCCACACCAGGCCTTACATCTGGAGAGTTCTGTCTAATTTCTATTGTTTTAAAGGGCCTATTTTATATCACAGAATTTTTTGGAAGCTTTATCATTGAATCAGGCTGCAGTGATGTTATCACTTTTGTCTTGATTCAAACTACAAAGCCACTGAATTTTATAAATGGAAAGCAAATAATGTACCCATTGATGCAACTCATTTATGTGCTAAAACATTTCAAAGTCATACAAAGGCTATAACTGATCTTAACTTTTGTCATCTCTAATTCCTAGTGTTGGTTAATATTCAGTTTCTTAAAGTCTAGCTTATTGTTTCATGCAAGTAGTATTAATAATAACTCATTTCAATGCATCACTGTTTAAAATGTTTGACACCTATTTTTAATCCTGGCAACAACCTTAGAATGTTCTGGTAAATCAATTTGTAATATTTTTAAGCACAGTAAACAACACAGTAAACACTTGGTATAATCATTTTTCAATTAAAATTCAGCACTTTAAATGGTTCAGGCAGGCATTATGTGCCCAAGGATAAGAGACTAGACAGTGTCCCTACCCTCCTAAAGTTTAAGTCTAGATGGATAGAAAACCATGGACATTTAGGTAAAATAATGGCAGATTTGATTAGTGGTATGAAAACAGTAATAATGAGATGAGGTTTAGATGGGTGGTTAAAGACAGCTAATCTTGTGAATGCTTGGGGAGATGAGATTGAGTTCATTGGCAGAAAATCTTGCCTTTGATAGAGGAAAAGTACACTTTCTCTCTTGTAATAGTGAATGAAAAAGAGGGAGAAAACACAAATTTGTTGCTTTGATTATAGAAAAGTGAAGGATTTCATAGTAATGACTGCCATTTCTAATGCAAAATTGAAGGTCAATGAATAGCTAGGGTAGTGCTTGAGATCAGGAATAAAATGTTTCTCTTCAGTCTTTGCCAAATGTCTACACACTTTCTCCTTTTAAAAGAACCTCATTCACAATCTGTTTATCAGAATCTTAGATCTAAATTATCATCCTGTTTAATTCTGAGCACATTTTTTGGTAAATAATAAAGAAAGTAAAATCACAAGAGTTGCTAATAACATTCTTGTTACTCAGATTTAACAACCATTAAACTGGTTGGCATTGTGCTATGGAGAGAGATGGGTGGTCTCTGATGAATGTTTATACCCATACAAATAACTCATTTGTGACTGTCCAAAACTGAAAGCTTTTTCAAGGCTTTGTGCATTTATATAAAGCACATCCTTTGTTTGCTGTGAGTTAATAGCTTCAGCAAACATGTAGCCAAGATGGTTTTTTAATAGAAGGTGACCCTGGAAACTAAGTCACCTTGCTTGGCATATTAGAAGGGAAATAACTAATTATATGTGGGCACTAAAGAACAACTGTTGTTTCTTTGTACATGGGAGATATAATGCACTGAGAACATAATACTTGTTGATTGAAACTTTGATAAGGACAACCACTTCCAAATTCTGCTGTTTCTAAAGATATTCTTTATAAAATATTTTTCTACATATGCCCAGACTCTTGCTTAACTTCATCTACTTTTACATAGTAAAAGACGAGCTCTCATAATAACTGCCATGAAAGTGAAAAAAAATATGGCATATCTAAGAGCAATTAGAGAGCTAGGCAATGTAGAGAAAAGGAGAATGTATTCTATCCACATTACATTTTATCACTCCTGCACTGTTCACATGCTGTTAAACCAGTTTTATAATCTAGTTTATTACACTAGCAGTACTACCATTATTTGCATTCCACAAAATAAAAAAACATTTCAAAAAATTCTGAACATTTATATGTGGGTGTGAGTGTGTGTGTGCGCGTGTGTGTGGTGGGGGAGGGTTTCATTGCTTTCTCCAAATTAGATTTTCTTTAACTGTAAAATGTATAAGTTGAGTTTTTATTACATTGCTGTCTATCCCTTTACTTTAAAAGTTACTTTTAATTAAAAATATACTCATCAGGTTAAACTAAAACTATATGCAGTAAACCTTATGGCAAATAATTATAATTTTCTACATAAGTTTATATACATCTATTCTCTGTATTTTTATATATTCTACAAAATATTTCCTAATTCCACTTTAAAGATGGGGAAAGTCAGGTGAGACAAGAAAAATCAAACATGGTCACCCAACTGAAAGTAATTTTATGGGAGATTCCCTAAATACTAGTGCTCTTTGGTCAATTCTGCCTTCTTCCTTTTATAATTTTTATAATTTACAAAAAATAACTCATCTTAGAAGATCTTGTGAAGCGAACTGCTTTTGCATATTTCAGTATATGTTAGTATATTCTTACAATTAAAAATAAAAATGAAACTTGTCATTAGGAAATGAGAATTTTATAGCTAGTCAATTTATGTTATTGCATATTTATTCCTAGAGAACAGGACAGTAAATATAAGTGGTGGTGGCACTATACTACATTCAATCAGATTATACAATGAGTTACTCCTTAGGACCATGTTAAATAGTCCTAATAAAATTTTGGAGACATTGTCAGAATTTATTAACTCTCTCCTTTGCAAATTAATTTCTTATGGTCGCTCTACTCCTATTCTTCTACCTTACATTATGTTAATTTATATACAAAACTTATTTGAGAGCTTCTATGTTGGTTTGAGACCTACATATCCAGGGACAAACCAACCTAAATTTTAAATCAAAAGATTTGAGCCTGTCCTTCATCATCTTAAATGCTGAAAAAAGTTAAGATTATAGATGCTACAACTGGCCCCCCATTTTTTTTTTTTTTTGCTCTTGGAAGGAAAATAGAAGAGGTCAGGACACCTAGAAAATGCATAATTCATCCTTATCCATCAACAAATATTTACAGAGTTTCTGTTCCATGCCAAGGACTGTGCTGAGAGCCTTATATATGATAATGAACAAAAGATACAAGAAGAACTCTGTACCCATGAACTTTACAGGGTTATTCAGCCAATAAACACACACTTAGAATGGCAAATTGTGTCTTGCAGAGAGAAGGAGCTCTGTGAGATGAATAAATACAACACAGTTGACATTCAAGTGTTGTGTATAGGAAGGCCATCTGAAACTCCACTGAGCTCATGCCACTCCCTATGTGCTGCTAACAACCCCGGATCCTTCTGGCTACATTTGAGCTTCTCTTGTTTTGTTGAATGTAAAAGAAATTTCTATTTGAAACCAGTCAGAACAGTTCAAGCAATATACAAATACACAATGTTGTAGAGAGAGTCACAATTTAGATATTAAGAAGTAACATCAATAATATAAAATTAATATTTAAGGAAAAGCAATAATCATGATAATTTCTCAAAATAAGATCAACTTTGGATAAAAATATTTATTAATAAAATTATTTTGGATAAAATTTTATGTAGCTAAATTATTACTCCTTGTTTTAATTTAAAAAGTATTTTGTTAATTTATTCTTGCTGTTATTTTTTTCCTAATTTGCCCTCAGCTGTTTCCTTGAAAATGACTGTGATGATGAATTTTACGGGTCCACTCATATGGACCATATTTCTTCATCAAACACAATCTGGCCAAACATTTATTCTGTACATGTCTGTGAGGGTGTTTTCACATGAGATTAACATTTGAATTGGCACATTGAGTAGACTATTCTTCTCCGTTATGTGTTTGGGCCTCATCCAATCAACTGAAGACTTGAATAAAATGAAAAAACTTCTTTACTGCTGGAGTTGGGACATTCATTCTTCCTTTCTTGCCTTTGGACTCAGTCTGAAACATTGGCACTTTTTGCAGGTTGATGCTGCCAGCTCTTGGGCTGGAAATTCATAGAGTCTTCTCTCCTAGTCTTCAGGCCTTCAGGCTTGGACTGGAACTATACATTGACTTTCTGGGGCTTGATGATCTTGGAACTTAGCTTCCATCATCACAGCAGATAATCATGTATAATAGATTGATAGGTACATAGATAATAAATCTCCTAATGATTGCTGTTCTAATGTAATGGATGTTTTCAATCCATACCTGATATTTTACAGAATAATGGTCTCTGAAAATGAAATGGCACTTTTTATTCCTTTCTACTTCTATTATTTTTTTATGCCATTGGCTTCATTTGTTGTAGGATTTTGACTGTTTTGTAACAAACTAACAAACATGTGTGTCTGTATATGTATATGTACATATACATATTGAATATATATATATATATATATATATATATATATATATATATATATATATATATTCAATATGTATATCATATACACACACATATTTCCATGTTTAGTAATTCATAGTATAATTCATTGTAAAAAAACTAAATAAATTGAAGCATTAAAGTTGGAATTGAGGCAAATACAAGTTATTGTATGCATTTAGTCAATGTTGTAATCAATTTCAGCTATTATAATAAAGTATCATAGACAATATGGCTTATAAAAAACAAATAAAATTCTCTTAATTCTGGAAGCTGAAAGTCTGAGATCAGTGTGCCAGTATAGTCAGATTCTGGTGAGAGCCTTTTCTGGATAGCAGACATCTGTCTTTTTCTTGTATCTTCCTAAGGGGGAAAGAAGGTGAGAGAACTCTCTGGGGTCCCTTTTATAAAGGAACTAATCCCATACATATGTACTCCACCTAATTATCTCATGACCTAATTATCTCCCAAAGATGCCCAACTCTTAATACAATCACATTGGGGACTAAAATGTCAATATAAGAATCTTAAGGAGACATAGGATTTAGTCCATTGCAGGGAGCATTCACTGAATATCTATTAGCTACAAGATATGTGCAACAGAATTAATAGTCGAGTGCATAGGTAGACATGAACATAGACAACTCTTTATGTTCCCAAACAAAACAAAACAAAAAATCAGAATACTCAAAAGTATCAAATGGAGAGAATGCCATAAGCTAAAAAAATAAAAATAAAAAAAGAATAAAGAAAAAAATGATATTGAGAATGGGATACTACTATTAACTGTAGTATGAGAAGTCTAACTTCTCAGTTAGGTAAACAAAGAATGAAGAGCTTTTGGATTCCTTATGGTCAGACAACAGTGCATAACTCATTTGAACAAGAAAATTTTTATGAATCATAACATATTGGGAGAAAACCAACATATGGAATAATATATATGTTTGGATTATGGTAGACAACAACAAAAATTGTCTTTGGAATTAATTACTTGCTCTTAGAAATAACAAATATTTGAATCATATGTTTTTAAATATAATGAAATTTAGCTACCAAAACTTTTGAAATATTAATATAAATAAGTAGCAATGATCAATAGGAAATTTAAAATATGACAAAATTGGGACTTGGTCTCCTCTGCCATCAGTAACAGATTGGATATATATAATAAGACACTAATAAGCCAATGTGTGAGTGAATCTCACACATGAGATTCAATTGGACCTAGGAGTAAAAGAAAGAAAGGAACAAAGAAAAATTACATATATGTATTCATTTATTAAATTATCTCCATTGTAATTTCCTAGGAGTCTCTATTCTGGAAAGCCATTTTTTAAAGTCCAGTGAAGCATGATAATCTTTTTCTAACATATATAATGTTGTAACTATCAAAGCAGAAAACATTGTTAATATCAGTCTTTTACATGGAACATAATTAACACCTCATAAAACAAAGCGTGCCACCAAGGAAACAGTGAAATGATAGTTTAGGCAGTGGGAGTCTTTAAAAAGATAAGAAATATTATTGCACTATTATTTTAGAGAATTCAACATAGTAACTATCTTTAGAAAGAGTAAAAGGTAGGTAAGTCTTATGCTTAGGGAAATTATTTAGACAATGGTTGGGAAATCCAAGAAAAGTAAGATGAGCATTTCACATTTCTGGTAAGACAGTGGAAATAGGCAAAGAAGCAGATCTTCAATATCCCTCAAGGCCCATGTGTTAAAGGCTTAGGCTCTAGCTTGATGCCTTAGGAAGATGGACGAAACTTAAAAAGGTGGGTCTAATGGCAGTTCTTAGGTCACTGGAGATATACCGTCCAGGGGATAATGAAACTGCAACCACTTTCTTTTCTTTTGCTCTTTCACTTGCAGCCATGAGGTAGGTGGGCTTCTTCCACCACATGCACCTTATGTGGTGCATAACCTTACCAAAGGCCCCCAAATAACAGAAGTAACCCACCATGAACAGAAAGCTCCAAACAGTAAGCCAAAATAAACTTAGTCTATTTGTAATTGAATTATATCAGGGATTTTGTCACAGTAATGGGAGGAAGACTAACATAGGCAGACACTAATAAGCCAGAGTGAATCTCACACATGAGATTCAATTTGACCTGGGAGTAAAAGAAAGAAAGGAACAAAGAAAAATTACACATACAGGTATGTTTGGGGAGATGAACTGCTGTGTTGTCACAGTTCTTTGTTGATGGTGGTGATTTGTTTTGAGTTTTTGTTGTTGTTTTAGGGAGGAGTGGTAAAAGGGAAAAGGGTTGCGCGATTAATTAACTTATGAATACTGAGTCTGTGAAGCCGAAGGGATATCCACAAAACAGCAAATGCTCAGTAAATGTTAATTAAATATGTGACTATTTTGTCTAGATCCCAGAGAAAATTGAATTTGAGCTGCAGTTTGGAATTATGGATACACAAGTGGTGGCTGACATCATAAGAATCTGTGGGTGAGGAGGATGTGAAGTGATTTTGTCTTTGTCTTCATGTTCATTACACAGGTGCCCTTTGTATTTGGCAATTTATAAGTAAGATCTTGAAAATAATAGTTTTGGTGAAATGATGAAGCCATATTAAAGCTGAATAAGAAGTGAATAAGTGTGAATGAGGAGGTAATGACAATGAAGAACTGTGTTTTTCAAAATATCATGTTTAGTTCTCATGTTGAAATTCTGAATCAGTTTGCTCTGGTGGCCTGAATATCAGTGTTTCTCAAAATTCCCAGGCAGCTTTAATATGCAGCCTGTTTGTGAATAACTGGTAGGCCATTTCTCAAATAGTGGAGAAAACAAAATAACAATGAGGAAAATAATAAATATATTAATTTATATAGTAAATGTAAATCATGTTTTTAACCTTGAAGAGAAAAATTTTCAGTGAAAACTAAAAGTGTTTTCTAATGTCATGTCCAGTTATGATCCACTTATAAGATTCTGTGCCAAAATTTCTGGGAGAGGTTTTTGCAATGGAAGCTTTTTAAAACAAGTGAAATAGAGCTGTGCTCTTACTGGGGAATCCAAAGACTAGAGGACCTCCCACCTATGAAGAGAAGATGTGGGAAGAGCCTAATGACACATGTGAAGCCACCTTAACATGTCCTCACATCTCACTGTGTAGGATCTGGAGGACTTGAGAAGAAGAACGAGGTTCCAGGTGCAGTGGCACATACCTGTAATCCCCCATCTCGAGACTCTGAGGCAGGAGGATTGCAAGTTCAAAGCCAGCCCCAGCGATTTAGTGAGTCCCTTAGCAACTTAGTGAGACCCTATCTCAAAATAAAAATAAAAAGGGCTGGGGATGTGGATCAGTGGTTAAGTGTCTCTGAGTTCAATCCTTGGTTCCAAAAATAAAATAAATAAATAAAGGATGAGAAAGAAGAGAATTATAAAACCCCTTCTTATTTATTTAGCTTACCATAGATGAAAATTTAAGAGGACATACCTGAAATAGCAAAGAAACAAAAGAAAAAAGAAAAGAAAATAGGAATTCAAATAAGTTGAAGAACTAGAAAGCTTAAGTGTAAAGATGTATCTGATTCTTCACCATTTTTTGGTAAATTTGTTCTTACATTAGTATTTGTTTTCATTTGTGGAGAATTATCTATATATTTGCTTGTGGAAGATCTGTTATTTAAGCTCATTGAAGCACTTTGAAAATGAAATAGTTATTTTCCAATGCTATTGGAAAATCTGTTAAATCACTAGATCAACTGTTTCCAATAAATTTAACTATAAATATGAAAAGTGACTCATAAATATAATGTTGATGGGATTCAGGACATGACATCCCCAAATATGTTACTTGTCATGTTAGGAGACAGAAGACAGTTTCTCTGACATTCTCCCACTCTTCTGCACTGTCATGTAGAACATTGAAGAATTATCTGCCCTTCCTATGAATAGATGTAAGACCCTTGTGAAATCTCCCCATGGTATACAAAGAGAAAAGGAATGTCATTTATCTCCTAAGGAACAGAGAGAAGAAGCTCCCCTCCTCCACAACATAAGAGCACACACTCTTTATCCAATCATACTCCTTGACTCTATAATTCTTTCTCAAACTTGTCATAGAAATACTAAGGCCCTGTTTCATTGGGTCTTCATTTCAGAAGACCCAACTTCATATGACATTTTCCATGCCATATAAAACTTACCTTAGATAAATATGCCTGCATTTCTTTTGTTGATCTGTCTTTTGTTATACATGTTTCAGCCATGAGCTTTGGAATGAGTGATAAAACAAATATTTTCTACTTTGCAGTATTAAACAGAAGATCAACTAAAATCTTAGTAAGGTCACCATTTGACATTGCAGATATTGCTAAGAGGTATTTTCAGATTTTCTTTCAGCAGGCTTTCCTTAATAGACTTTTAATGTTTTTTTGTTTTTGTTTTTGATTTTCAGATTTTTTTCCTTATAGCAAAAGCCCAGTTGAGCTAATTGCTTATTTTGGTTTTCTTTTGATACCCTACATATACTTATAAAAACTTTCCACTGGCAAAAGTCTATAAGGACCAGGTGTTAGTTTCAGAAGCAAAAAAAAAAAAAAGGGCCAATCAGTTAACTATTCTTCTACTTTCTGGTCTCCTGAACTTTTCACTTGAGATGAGGAAAGAAGGGTTAGATCAGCATGTTTTGAATTAAGTTAAATACCAGCCAAAGCACACATGTCTAGGTGAAAAAAAAGTAATAAGTTGATAAGTCACGGCTGTTGGATGTACTGATCAAATAGTATTAGAAATAGTCACAGCCTAATTTTGAGATAAACTGACTAGGCACAGTGAGATTTAACAGAAGAGCTGAGTCAGCAAAAAGTGGTGTAGAATTTGATGATTGAGAAGAAGGAATTAGAAAACGACTTGACCTTTATAGCACCTGTGTTGTGGCAGAGTAACAGAAGTGTTCTGTGTGTATAGGTGTGCACATGTGCACATGCATAAGTGTGTATAACAATCTACTATTAAAGAGATGGATCACTAACAATTGTATATAATACAACTTTCCTGAATTCATAGCATGTTTCAGAGTCCAAGTTAATAAATTTAGTTATGTTTGGTATAACTAATTCTAAATGGGAATGGGGAAAACAACAGCAAATAAAATTAAGCAAAATATATTTTTGCCTTTGGAGACTGAAACAGTTGTGATAACCTGCATGATAACCAGGAAAAGATGAGAACAATTACTCTCTGTCATTGCAAAGCCCACATATACCTGTGGTTGGAAGAGGTCAAGTTCCCCGGAAGGAAGTCATTTGTCCACATCCTTGCAAACTGGTCTTCCAGTCAGTGATGGAGGTCCTTTGAAATTAAGTACAATTTCAATGAATTGGCGCAACCTGAAATCAATACCTGAACATGAGCAATCAACGGTTCACAGGCCTGGAGCTAGATTGAAGCTATTCAGAATCCAAACCACTCAAGTGAAGAAGAAGAAGAAGAAGAAAATTTCTGTTGATCATAAATGCACAGCTGTGAGTTTCATAGTTTTAAGTATTCTCTTTTATTAAGAGAAATAACCCTGCAATATTAAAGGATTTGGGGTAAATAGCTTGGGAAGGGACATTCATTCTTTCCACAGCATGCCTGTGCCAGCTCACATGCCCAAGTGGCCAGATGTGACTGTAAGTGGTTCCATGTGTCTAAATGGTAGCATTTGCAGGCACAAGTCAATGATTGAACTAATGGCTCTTGGCATGATGTCATCTAATCCATTTGAATGGGTGTTCTTATCCTGCTGTGAAAAGAAGTAAGACCTGTTTTATTATTTCACTCGCTGGGGTGTCTTTTTATGTTAAAAAAAATAAAGAATTGTCCTTAACCATTGCCATTTTTTAAAAATATACATCTAACTTAGATTTAAGCCAGGCTAAATCAATCTATACTTAAAATCATTATACTTTTATTTTTCATATTTAAGGACTAGCTTATGATGTATTAGATAATCTTTAATAATTTAAAATTCTTTAATGTTCTAAAATTTTTGCTAATCCTAGGTACTAAATTTTTTTAACATGAAATCTTTTTATAAGAAGCAAATCAACTATTACACTACTATTCTTATAAATATGTAATCAATTACTAATTTTCACATCAATTCCCTAGGAAAAAAAGGAAGGATTTGGACAAATGCTGATACATTTCAGGTTACTGACAGCAAATTTCTCACATAAAATATTTTGTATAATATAATTAATAATTCACAAAAAATATTGGGCAACATTTTTTCTTTCTTTCATTTCTCATTAGTATATATCTATAGTATTTCAGAGTGCTTTTGATGAAAAGAATAATTCTCAAACAAAAATTGTGCCTATTTGAGATTTAGATAATCAAAGAAAATATGACACAAGTTGTTTCCTTGCCTAACTTTCCTGAGTATGTCATTGATTGGATAATGATGGATGCTGGAATCTCTGTCTTTTCATTTATGGGCATGTTGTCTATGGGAGACTGCATTCTAGTGACAGATTG
Organism: Callospermophilus lateralis; assembly: GCF_048772815.1. Taxonomy (NCBI): domain Eukaryota; kingdom Metazoa; phylum Chordata; class Mammalia; order Rodentia; family Sciuridae; genus Callospermophilus; species Callospermophilus lateralis. Next base: position 1,925,700 of record NW_027514826.1, on the reverse strand, counting down.
TTAATTTGTTTTTTCAGCTTGGTCTCCAGTGGTATATTCTAAAGGGTCAAAGTACTTTTACAATCAGAGCACCTCATTATTAAGAAGATGGTTTTAACTAATTTCATCCACTTATTCTATTTTAGTTTTCATGTCAGCCTCCAAGAATTGCAATAATTTTAACTTAAACAATGCTGAATCTCACAGATGTTAAAATCAGATTGTCTACTGTATCTATATTCTTTTATTAAGCAAAATCCCATTGTGGGGCCAGCAACTCTTTAGGTCTTTATAATGAGGCAGTGAACCAGATAGACAGGTTATTAACTTTGGAGCCCTCCACTGGAGAGATAAGCAACAAACAGGTGGACATATTAACCAGGTAATCTGGCTTGCAATCAGCCCTAGGAAAGAAATAAATGGTGATGTGTTAAAGGGCCAAAGGGGCAAGATAGGGGAGCATGCAGGGGCTGATCTAAGTACCAGACATGAACAAAAAGGAACAGCCATGAAGAGTTAAGCGGGGTGGGATGTGTCTCCAGAGAAAGGAACGGCCAGGCCAAAGGTCCAGCAGCGCAGGGAAAGGCAGCCTGGCTGAGGAGCACACAAGGGGGTGATGAGGAGTATGATAAGCTGCAAAAATCAGTAAGGTGTAGTTAAGGAGTAAGAGTTTGTTTAAATGCAATGAAAGTGACTGAAGGAAATTAATCAGAAGAGGACAACTTGCAATAATTATAACTTAAACAATGCTGAATCTCACAGATGTTAAACTCAGATTGTCTACGGTATCTATATTTCTCTATTAAGCAAAATCTTAAACTGGGGGTCCAGTTTAAGTTATAATTATTGATTTACCTTTCAATGCAACCACACTGGCTGCTGCTCAGTGAAGAAGGATTGTGGGAGGCATGAATGAGAGTGAAGGCAGAGAGCAACTAGGAGTTTCTTTTTCAGCTCTTGTGAAAGGTTATGGCGGCTTAGACACAGAGGTGTGGCGGAGAGGGGATGGGGGAGTGAGACTGAGACACATCATGACTATAGAAGCACCAAGATTTACTGGATGTGTGTGTGTATGTATGAGAAACACACACACACACACACACACACACACACACACACACACACACTAAATCCAAGTTGGTTCCTATGTATTTGATTTGGGAGATCAATAGGATGGATGGTGCTGCCATATACTGACAGGGATTTTTTGAAAATATGGATTCAAAAGGGATGAATTTTACTATCAAATGAAAAAAAATCTCTGGGAAAGAGAAGGGGTTGGGGAGGCAAGAAATCTACAGTTCAGTCCTGGGACTGTGGTTTTGGTTCTCAAAGAATGTGGAGGGTTGAGGTATACACCAGGAGATAGCCCTATCCTCATTCTCTCTGAGGCTGTTTGGGGTCCTTGCTAGTGACTTACTAAGGGGATAGGTGGGTCCCAGCTGGGCTGAGCAAAGAGGGAATGACCCTTTTAAGAAGAAGTTCCCAGGTTTTCATGGAACATGTATTTTCACTTTGAAAATAATCAGAGAGAATAGATTTTCAACATTCTAAAACTAACAGATATGCCATGCTTATTAACTCATTTTTTTTTATAAAGGAGAAAATACAGACCAAGAGATTTTGTTAAACTCAAACTGTGTCGCTATTTCTCAGACAGGCTATGTTCCTACCTAAAGCTTCATGCTTGGGTATTTTCTTCACCCCTCTGAGTTCCCCAAGTCTGTTTTGAGAACAGGTCAATCCCTCTGACCTTCAAAACCAGAGAAAATGATCTAAGATGAAATTAGAAAAACCTCTCCCTCATACACCTAATTATGCCACCCAGTGAGAGATAGACTTGTTTTCATTAAAAATAAACTATGCAAAGACCAAAAAATAAATAAAATTGAAAGTGAATATAATGAGATGATGCCAAGATATGAAGTCATCTTGATATGAGTGAGAACATTTGGATTTTGATTTAGAAAGTAGCAATAAATAAAATAATCTATCCTTCCTCAATCTGAACATGTTCATTTCTTATGTAGGTTTACCAGCAGAGGGCCCCTGATGCTTTTTCCTTCTCTCCCTCCAACATTTTGAAACAAGTCAGAAAAAATCAGAATCCATTTGATCCTATCCTATTGGTCATTTGCCAACCAAGAGAAGCGATTGGGGACACTGCTAACTTCAGAAGAGTGTACGTAGGCCCTGTCCTTCTGGGTAAGGGGTTATGGGGTTGGATGTTGTGGAGGACATGCTGACAGGTGACAGGTATTTTAGCCCCTTCAGTAAATGCTTGGTGTGCATTAACAAATTTGAACTAGCATGGTAAATCCACATTATTTAATATAAAAATTCTTATAAATAATGTTTTAATATTAACAGCAAAATACTTATTTTTAAAAAGGATACTTATGGGCTAAAACCTGCAACTTGGTCTTCAATCAAGTTGGAAAATTCAAGACTATCACTTTGTTAGACTTCTAGTCAAAGGAAATCAGTTAAATAAATGTTATTTGTTTTCAGCCTAATCTTTTTTTTTGAATACTAAGAATTGAACCCAAGACCTTGCATATGTTAGGCAAGCACGTCTACCACTGAGCTTCCCAGCCCTGATGGCTTACTTTTGATTGGTAAATTTGAACTTTTTAAATAGAGTGTGTTTTCATTATGTGTCTTTTGAATAAACTATTCTAAATCATAAACAATCTTATTTCCTGAACTGTACTTTGTATCTCAAAGCATTTAATGATAACTGAAGACTTTGTTGATTTTCCAGAGGAAAACCTTGTGGTCTCCAAATTTTAATTAACTTAAAATTCAATTCTTTATTCTATATGATATTGTGTTAGTAGATACTTGACATGCATTTGCCAAATCTATAGAACTGTACAACATAAAGAAGAAACTCTAATGTGAACTATGGGCTTTAGTTAATAAAAATCATCAATATCAGTGCATTAAATCTAACAAATGTACTATGCTAAGCCAAGATAATAATGAGTTAGATGGAAGTACTCTATATTATCTGCTCAGATTTTCGGTAAAATTATAACTGATCTTTAAAAAAAAAAGTATTTTTAAAACAAAGAAAGAGAAAGAGAGTGCTTTAATTTTCATTTTGATTGTCTCCCCAAGGCCAAGTGTTAACTGTTTGGTCCCCAGACTATGACACTATTGGGAGTTGGTGGAACCTTTAAGAGGTGAGTCCTAGAGGAAGTAAGGTGGTTGGGGACATGCCCCAGAAGGGAAGATTGTGACCTCACCCCTTCCTCTCCTTCCTGGCTGCTAGGAGGTGAACAGCTTTGCTATATAACATACTTCCCACCATGATGTGCACCTCACACTCAGACACAAAACCAATGGAATCAATCAATCATGGACTGGAACTTCCAAAACTCTGAGCCAAAATAAACCTTTCTTCTTTTTAAGTTGACTTTCTCAACTGTTGTTTACAGTAACAGAAAGCCCCCACAGGAAGAAAAGACTGATCATGCTCCTCACTCCTTCCTGGGCAGAGCCTCTGAGAGTGACAGCAAAGCGTGGAGAATTCACAGTCTGCTCACTCGCGGTTTCTGTGTTGGGAGTTTGGTGAGGAAGTCCCAGAATTCATTTTTCTAAAAATTACTGTGATGATGCTTTAAATGCGTCCAAGCAGAAGAGCTACCTCTCGGGGATCGTGGCTATATCACATGGCGAGAAAGACACAGACGTCCCCAACCTTCAGGCCTGAAACCAAAAGACAAAATCCACCATCAGACTGGACAAAGAACAACTCAGAATCCCTGTGGGACCAGTGATTCAAGGCCTAATGTCTCTCTCTTTCTCCCCTCCCTCGGGGCTTCAGATGGTTCCAACCTAGACACAGAGGAAAAGGAGAGGGTTTCACCATGGGAAGATTAACGTCATTAAAGAAGAAGGGGGGCAGTGCCTTCAAACAGAAGGAAGGTTCAGTAACAGAAAATAAGTTCTACTATTTATACTCAAATAATTTCTTTTTTTTAAATTATAGTAAATATTTTGGAATCAGTTATGTGTAGTAAAGAAAAAAATTCATTTTTCACAAGGTTGTGAACTGTTGGTTAGATGTATAAATAATTGCTTTCATTGGTTGCACACATTTTGATTTCAAGAAACATGGTTCAAATGTAAGGACTGTTAAAAAAAAAGTGTACATATTGCAGGGTGTGGTGGCACATGCTTGCAAGCCCAGCATCTTGGGAGGCTGAGGCAGGAGGATCATGAATTCAAAGCCAACCTCAGCAAAATCGAAGTGCTAAACCAACTCAGTGAGACCCTGTCTCTAAATAAAATACAAAATAGGGCTGGGGATGTGGCTCAGTGTCTGAGTGCCACTGAGTTCAATCTCTGGTACCAGTAAAAAAAAAAAAAAGTACATTATCTTCCATGTACTTGCAAAATCACGACAATGGAAAAAGCTTTAAAATAAAAAACAAAAGAAGCTGAAAAGCTTTTGATGGTCTTGTTATTTATAAGTTGTCCTTATACACAGAATAATTATTGATTGAATCCTTGTAAGTAATAGTGTTTTTTTTTTTAAGAGAGAGTGGGACAGAGAGAGAGAGAGAGAATTTTTCAATATTTATTTTCTAGTTTTCAGCGGACACAACATCTTTGTATGCGGTGCTGAGGATCGAACCCAGGCCCCACGCATGACAGACAAGCGCGCTACCGCTTGAGCCACATCCCCAGCCCCAGTAATTGTGTTTTATTCTTCAAGATAATAATCTACTCTCTTCCATTCTGATAATGGTGGATAGCATAATTCATAAACCAGAACCGTTCAGAGCATTCTTTACCATAGCAGAGAAAAAAAAATGATTGTAATCTTAAACCAACACTGGCAAGGGAATTTCACTCCAAATTTATGACAGTATTTTTGCCACGTGTCCTACCTGTCAAACTCATAATCCTGGTAAAACTGTATAGCAGAGGTAAAACTGTATAGGAGAGGGCTTAAAGCTTTACAACCTACTTAAATATTGCAGATGGATTCAACAAGTTGCTCAATCCAAATAGTTATAAATGCGTTCTTTGTACTGTATATCTTCTTGTCGGCACATGCTTTTTCCTGTCAAAAGTCCATTGCCCTCTCTAAACTTCTTTTTCTGACATGGGAATTATTTTTCCTTTGGGTAGTGACAAATTTTACAGAGAAAGTGATAGAAGAACTTTCTAAGTCTCTGCAGCTCATTCAGGAGCCCCGCTGTTTTTTTGTTCATAGTCTTCAGAGAAACCTGAATCAAAAACTGGTACCCAAAATAAGCTCACAAATTTGCCAGACTTACCAGAAGCTTTGATGCAGCGCATCAACTTTATAAGCAGCAGGTGTCGGCATCTGTTCCTGGAGTTGTCCAGGAACCCCTGCAGGAACTTCAGCCGAGAGGGCCCTGAGCAACACCAGCAGAGGACACCATGGAAACTCACAGAAAGAGATGTGTGGTGCTGTTACAGAGCAAACAAAGAACTGCAGCGTAAGATGGAAGTAGTCAACCTGGCGTTTATTTTTCTCAGTGAAAAAGACATGGCACAAGAATGAAAGAAACATTTTTAAGCCATTTGCTTGACTAAACAGGGTGTGCTAAGCAGGAGCTGAGTGACAGAGGCGGGGTTTTCACATGGGAGAAACATTTTTTATATGAAATGGAGTCTCAGTGTAAAGTAGAGCTTTTTTGGTCGAGGCACATAGAGTTTGGCCCACAACACATTCAGTTGTCAGATAACAAGACTTGAACTCAAGAAATCTGCTGGCTCGATGACCTATAGGTTGACCACAGTGCTAACCTATATAATAACCATCCAACAATATATGAAACCTCAACAGTTCAACTGTTCTACTACTTTAGAATACAATTCTACAGTGGAGAAGGAATCAAAATATAAATCCAACAGAAAATTTAAAAATATCATAAAATTTCCAAATACAGAGGTAAAAAATTCTGGGTTTTTAAAATAGACGATGATGATCATGCGTTGTGTAGATTTATTTGGGTGTATTTTAAAGTGATATAAGGTTTTAATTTTAAATTTTCAGAATTCCCAAAATTGTATTTGCAACTTTGGTTAGAAATTGAATGTATTTATTTATAATACTTTATTTACTTTTTAATTGATTGTATTTTTTAGATACATGATAGTGGAATGCATTTACAATTCCTATTACACACATAGAGCACAATTTTTATATCTTTGTATAGAAAGTATGTTCACACCAATTCATGTCTTTATACATGTACTTTTTTGCATTACAAGTTTTATTACACATATATACCACAATTTTTCATACATCTGGTTGTATATAAAGTATGTTGACACCCAAGTTGTGTCTTCATGCATGGACTTTGGATAATGATGTCCATCACATTCACGATCCTTGCTAATCCCCTGCCTCCTCTTCCCCTCCCACCCCTCTGCCCTGTCTAGAATTCATCTATTCCTCCCAAGCTCCCCCTCCCTACCCCATTATGAGTCAACCTCCTTATTAAAAAACAAAAACAAAAAAGACATGGCATGACCATTAGGAGACTTTGCCAGGGATTCTCAAGAAGAAAATGACAATGTGAAGGAAAAGATTTTCTCATGACTAGTGAAAGAAAGTGTGAGTGAGCTTGGAGATCCAAGACTGTCACTCTCCTGATCCACTTTGGAGGAGAGAAAAAGGGGAAATAAGGTCAGTGGCTAAACAGGGGAACTCCATGGCACCTTGATTGTTTTCCTTGTCGCTCTCCTCACCAAAACTGTCATACCCACTCCCATTTTTCACCAATTATATTGCATCTGGAAAATTTAAGATAAAAACAACATATAAATTTTATTCTTATCATATTTCCAGACTTCATTGAAATTCAAGCCTTTTTCTCAGAAAGGTGATTTCTACCTTCTGTCCAGGTAAATTCTGGAGGAAAAGAAATTGAATTCATGTTACTTGTCTGCACACTTTTATTGTGTCTTCAAGCTTCAAGCTGTTTACTCCATAGAGATTTTGGATTTTGTGAGTTTGTTGACTTTCAACAATAAATGTTTCTTTAATGAAAAAAGTATGAAACTGCAAGAAAACAGCTGAACAGAGCTATGTAGAGAGGTCTCTGAAGTTTTATGGTGTCTCCAATAATAAACACAACATATTGAACTCTCCCTGTGTAAAGGTTTATTGTTCCTTGTTATCTCATCAATTCCTCAAAACATTATTTTGAAGTCAGTTGAAGAGGCTGGGTGCAAAGATTCTAAATAATTTACTCAAGGTCAAAATATTATTCAGTGGCAATGGAAAGTCTGCATGAGACATTTAATATTATTGACGCAGATAACATATTTCAAATTTGTCTCTTTGCTAAGATGACCCTTTTCTCAGTGCAAGCATCATTTTATCTATGATGAGATGAAATTTTGAATCCAGAAACTGTTTTGCTTCAGTCCCCAAATCAACAGAATCCTCAGATGCAGGTACATTTTAGAGCTGAGTAGAACATGAGGTATTGCCATAGTCTGATGGAAAAGTTGCTAGTTCCTCCTGGGCAGGTTTTATGGGACGCTGCTAATTATGTGGTTTTGGGGGTATGGTTATACCCCCTTAATTGTAATGTCCTAACAAATCAGTCTTCACTACATTGGCAGCTTCCACAGCTTGCACCTTCTTCACTTTAGCTTTATGTGTCCCCCTCAGGTTGGGGTCCACAGTAGCATTAGGCAAACCTTTTATGTAAAGGGCAGCCATATTATCACTCTTGCTATTTCTCACCTTTGCATTGTAACATCAAAGCAGCTCTAGGTAGCACATAAAAAATGGGCGTGTCTTTCCAATAAAACCCTACTTAGGAAAGCAGGCAGTGGGTAAGATTCGATCTTCAGGCTATTAATTGGCCAACTGTAGATCTAAAAGTACAGGAAAGAATGTTAGATGAATCAGCACGTTAACACTTGGATCAGTCTGGAAGACACCGAATTCTACATAAGTGAATAAAACAAATAAATAAAATAAAAACAGAAATTTATGAAATTCCCTAAATACATCATGCCTTCTTATAACTCCTGTGTATATGGCCCAGCTCCTTCTTCCTGGACTCCTTCTGTACCTGGATAACTGCACTGACCTTCAGTGGTTGGTTGTCGTTGACTTCCTCCTCCAGCTCACTTTCCTAGCTCTGCATCTCCAGATTGAGGTGAGACACATGCCCATTTACTCTCATAGTTCCTTGTACATGTTCCAAATATAGTTGTCATCAACCAGCATGGACCTGTTGGACTGTTCTTCCACACAGCCCCCTCCTAGACCGCAAACTCAATGCAATAGGAACTTGATCCTTCCACTGAAACTAACAGATTTCTATTAAGAGATGCATACAAAAGTTCTAAGTATGTGCATGAAAAAAATGAATAAATAAAATTCTTCAAATTAATAAATTAAAACATTTTTCTACAGGTATTGCCAGTTATTAAGCCCACAATCTAAATAAGGTTATAAATAATTTCTCCAGTTTATTCTCATTTGTCACAGACAAATGGGTAACAGAGGATGATACGAAAGATATGTCCATTAGGGAAGAACTCTTTTTTTTTTTTTTTTGGTAATCTCAGGTAAATTCTAAAGAAGGAGAATATTTTTTGAACATAAAGAAAAATTCTTAGGAAATTAATGAATGTGAAATGTAAAGGTGAGGAAAAGAAAATACCTCAAGAACTGAATACAATGAATGGAAATGAAGCTGTGTCTTGATTATTGAAGTTTCTCTAACAAAATATGACAAGCTAGGTGACATTTAAGCAGAAACTATTTCTCACAGTTGTGGAGGCTGGAAATCCAAGATTAAGGCCCTGACAGCTTGTGTCTAGTAAGGGCTGTCTCCTGGCTTAGTGATGGCTCCTTCTCACTGCGTCTTCACGTGGTGGAAGGGGCTGAACAGCTCTCCAGCACCAGGAAACCAGTGCCATTCAGGAGGAGCCCTCAGGACCCAATCACCTTCCAAGGTGCCACCTCCTAACATCATCCCACAGGAGATTTGTTTGTAGCACTTGAATTTGGGGGAACACAAATGGGAAACTCCTTCAACTTTATACTATTTATGTTGCTCAAAGAATTTGTTTAGGGTTTTCTTTTAGTGTTTCCCCTTCTAAAAAAAAAAAAAGTCAAGTCAGATTTATATATTTTCCTGCTTAGTAAGCAATTGTGAGTGTATGTGTGTGTGTGTGTATTGATGTTCTTGGTGTGGTAAAGATCCTAAGATAGATAAAACAAGATACATGTATGATGATGTGAGGGGGAAGAAAAAAAAGAGAGAAATGTGTCACAGTAGATTTGGTAGAGAGAGGTGATGGGAGGGGAGGGGAGGGGAGGGGGAGACAGGAAGGGCAGCAGAATAAAATAGGCACTAGTATTGCTGTACGTATACACATGGCTGTATAACCAATGTGATCCTGCAAACTGTACATGTGGAAAAATGAGAATTCATACACCATTTGAATCAAATGTATGATATGTCAAAATCATTATATTGTCATGAGCAACTAATAAAAAGTAAATAAATAAAAATAAAAAATGTATAAAAATAAAAAAAGTGACACTTACCAATATATCTATGCAAGCTAAGAGACATTGAGTACCAAAGATCTCCTGGCTTGCTCTCTCTCTCTCTCTCTCTCTCTCTCTCTCTCTCTCTCTCTCTCTCTCTCTTTATTTCTTAGCATTCATTCTCCTTTTTTCATTAACTGTATGGCCTACAGTCCATGAAATAATCACCTTCTTCCCATTGCTTTGGTGGAACTCCATTCTTGAGGGCCCATCCATCAGGATATCCTGTCTTTTTTTACACAGGGTGTGGGTGCTTGACCCCCAGCAAGGACAATCAGATATTTTTTTAGAGATTTTTAACTTACTGACAAGGAGGGAAAATGATTGGCCTTGAGTCTTTCCAAGAGTATCCTAAAGAAGTTTACCTTTTATTCTTCTCCTCTTCTAGTTTTATTTTTAAATTTATTTTTAACCAATACAGAAAAACATGAAAATTCTACCTATTAGCAGGGCACTGTTTGAATTCACGTATACATTGCATGTTTAAATTGGGTTAATATTTGTCTCCTCAAACTTTGGTCATTTCTTTATGCTGATAACTTTCAAAATTCTTTCTTCTGGATTTTTGAAATGGAGAGCATGTTATTGTCATTTAGGCACCCTGCTCTGCAATCTCTCACCAGATCTTCTTACTCCTATATATCAGTTAGTACACCAATCAACGTTTCTTCAACTTCTCCAACTCTACCTCCCCCAGGGCTCTGGCAACCATCATTCTATGCTCAATTTCTATGGGATCAACTTTTTTAGATTCCACATGAGTGAGATCCCATGGTACTTGTCATTCTGTGCCTGGCTTAGTTTACTTATCATATTGATCTTCAGTTCCATTTGTGTTGCTACAAATGAAAGGAGGCCGTACTTCATATGGCTGAATAGCATTCCATTGTACATATGTAACATGTCTCCTTTATCCAAATCAGTTGATGGACATTTAGTTTGTTTCAATTTCTTGGCTATTGTGAATAGTGCTGCAAACAACATGGGGCTGTAGAAGTATTTTCAATGCACTGATTTCATTTTTCTCTGGTTACATACCTAGGATTCCTAGATTATAGGGCAAGGCTATTAATATTTTGAGGAACTGTACTGTTTTCCATAATGCCTGATCTGATATGCATTACTGTCAACAGTGTGCAAGGCTTTTCTTTTCTCCACATCCTGATCAGGATTTGATACTTTTAGTCTTTTTTTATAATAGCTATTCTTACTCCGGGGAGGTGATATCTCATTGAGGTTTTTATTTGCCTTTCCCTGCAATGTTGAGAATTTTTTCATGTACTTGTTAGCCATCCTTCTTTTGAGAGATGTCTATTGAGTTGTATTGCCCACTTTTAAATTGCATTATTTGTCTTTTCCTCACTGAAGTTTTGCAGATCCTTGTGTACTCAGGGTATTGACTCCTTTACAGATGACTAATTTGCAAATATTTTCTCCCATTGTGTAGGTTGTCTCTGTGCTCTTGATGGTTTCCATTGTTATGCAGAAGATTTATAGTTTGATACAACCCCATTTACAGTGTGATATAAGCCCATTTGTTTAGTTTTGCCTTTATTCCTGTACTTTTCAGGTCTTGTCCAAAAAATCATTGCTGAGTCCAATATTGTGAAGCATTTCTCCTGTAGTTTCACAGTTTAAAGTTTGCATCTGTCCTTAATCCATTTTGAGATGATTTTTGTAACTAGGAGAGACTCTTGTCTGATTTAATTCTTCTTTTATTCCTAGATTTCACCTCTCCAGAACAGTCTGACTCTGTTCCTTCCTTTGATTTTTGAGCTGCCTTAAATCTTTTCCTTTTGGCCTAAGTAGAAGGCCATTCTGTTGCTCACAACCTTAACACCTAAATTGGTACAATAAGAACTCAGAGTGCTTTGACAAGTGAGAGGAGAGTTATTTGTATTTAAAAGCATTAAGCAAGATTCCATGGATAAAATGTAATTTTAGTTAATCCCTAAAAAAATAGCTGGGATTTAGATACAAAATGACAAAAGGGGAATTTTGAGCAAGAGAGCTGTGTGAACAAAAATAAGCCAACAGGAAATCTTGGAAAATTGTAAAGGACACTTCAAATATCTTGTTTGACAGAAAGAGCAAGTAGGTAAAAGGAAGAACTAATTAATAAGGCCGAGAAATGGAGCACCACAACTGTATAAGAGCCAGTTTGTAGCAGGTAATTTTGTCCTGAAACAAACACACAGAGATTGGGTCACAAATGCCTTTCACCATTTCTGACCCTCATTCTAGCTCTATGATGATGGAAAACTGAAAAGATAATAGAGTTCTTTACAGTAAACACTATATTATTAAAAAATTGGTGTGCCTTTAGTACACCGATGAAACTCTCCAGAGAAGATGCTAAATCTTATTAAGTCATGATTACTTTAGGTTTTGAGTTTCATAATTTAAGACCGTGTTTTCTATATATCATCATGCTGTAATGCAATATGAGAAGATAATATGCAATTTTATTCACAATAGAAAAAAAAGAAACACTAGGATTAACCCTATATGAACTTAAAAGATAGAAATTCAAGAGAGAGAGAAATAAATAAATACACACACAGACACACACACACATACACACACACACACACATAAAATCAGTGTAGAATAGATAAGAGTAAAAATTATGGAGATTTCAATATTTCTTTACTCTATTTATCACACCCTTACCTAAATTCAGAATTTTTAATTCAAATTTAGCTTTAATTAATCCAAAACTTACCTAAAGCAATAAATAGGAATATTTGGGGAAAAAGCTAATAATAAAAAAGCATTCACTGTATTCAATGATAATGAACATAATAGGCATATTAGTAAGAAAACAGTAAAATATATACTGGGTGATGTAAAATAGAATAGCAGGGAGAATATACAGAGAGATTACATCAAAAATTCATGGGGAAAGAATGATTTTCTCAATATATGTTGATTGTTAATATTTGCCATATATTTGGAAAATAAAATTATTTTCTTAAGTTTGTCTGATATTACATATTTTTCTATATTCAGTTATAGTACACAGTTGAATAATGAAATTAATAGTAAAAAGGGAAACATAAAGAATTAGGTAGAAAATTAGTGGGCTCTTTAATGAGACTTTGAGAAACACCTTTCAAATCATAAATGCAATGGAAAAACTCTGAATTGGAAACATTATAATGCAAAAATATATTGGAAAATGTATTTTCCTATAAATCAGACAGAAAAGAAATGGTTATACCTTTCATATGCAAAGAGATACTATGACAAATCAGAAGAAAATATAAGTAAGGTAAAATATTAACTCCTGCCTGTTATAAAAAAATTCTAATCATAAAAGAAGAATTTAAATTGAATGATGAATATACTTTAAACAATCATAATACTAAGGAAATGAAACTATTATCCTGCAAATTTACAAAGATATAAAACTAGATAATTTCTTTATTTATAAAGATATTGAAGCAGCACATTACCAAAGGAGTCTTAAATTAGTGAAGTTTCTTCCTGGAAGACAACTTGACAATATGAATTAAAAGAAAAAATAACGCATGCCCTTCATTATGGTTTGGATGAAGGGTTCCTTAAAATTCCACAGGTAAAGACTTTGTCCTCAGGGTGCTGGTAATGGGAGGTGGTGTGGCCCTTTAAGAAGTAAGGTCTAGTGGGAGGTCATTAGGTCATTGAGAACATGTCCTCAAAGGGGTTTAATTGCAGATTCATTCAATATGAGAAAATTAGCTATGGATTTCCCCTTTATGTCAAGCCTAACAAGAGCTTGTACCAACCAGAGTCTTCACAGAAAATAGTTGGTATACTAAAGTGTGAAAATCAAGAAAAGATTAAGGTAAAGATTATTTCCTATATTTAAGAAACAGGGATAAGGAAAACAGAACATGGTTAATCACCACAGAACTGTCAAGATAGGGAGCATTTACCACCCCTAAAACTGAAAGGGCAAAAGATTATTAGAAGATAGTGAGACCAACTGCTACAAAAGAGAGAAGATCAATGGGTCCTCAGGTTCAGGCAAAAGGTAGAGTAAATAAAACCCAAACACTTGTACACACATGTATAGCAACATATTCATAACAGCCCAACTGTGGAAAAATCAAAATGTTCCTCACTGTATGAATGAATAAACAAAATATGCACACCCACACAGTAGTATATTACTTGGTCATAAAAAAGGAATGATGTGCTGAGTCGTAAAGCAGCATGGATGAAGCTTGGAAATAACGTGCTAAGAGAGAAGGGTCAGTCACAAAAGAACAATTTACTATATGAGTCTGTTCATGTGAAAATTCAGAATGAAGAAATCTCTGTGGTCAGAAAGCAGATTAATAGCTATTTAGGGCTTTTAGTGAACAGCGGCACTAGTAATGGAATGATGGTAGCTATGGGGTATGAGATTTTGTTTATTGGATTTTCGTGAGGTGACAAAAATATTCCAAAATTGACTGGTGATGGTAGCACAACTCTTTAAATATTTGAAACATCATTTAATTGAATACTTTAAATGAATGGATTATACTATATGTGAATTAATCTCAATAAAGCAGTTTTTTCAAGCACAGAGGCCACACATGCATGAGTTTGTCAGGAAAGCCCCAATTATTATGTGTAACTATAAAGCTTGACACTACTATTGATAATAATAATAATAATAATAATAATAATAATAATAATAAAGGTACAGAGACAAGACTGCTGGTATGGCAGAAAAAGTGACATTAGTCAAATTATATTGTTATATGGCATGAATTTATAAATATGTAACAACAAATTCCACCATTATATACAACTATAACACATCACGAAAAATAATGAAAAAAAAAAAAAGAAAACAAAAAGAATTCTCCCAGTAAAGTTTCCCGCAAAATAATTATAACAACACTCTAGAAATCCGCCCATGTCACACAACAGATTGACAAGTTCTTAATCATTTAAAATTAAGAAAAGAAGGAAAGAAGGATGTTCCTGCCTAGGACATTCCACATTCCCTCTTACTTCCTAAACTAGCCAATTTGCTGATTTTTCAGGGGAGAAAAAAGCTATAAAATTACAATATTTACTGCCAAAGGGAGTTCAATGAATTTGGAGCAGAGCAGAGCAGTCGGTTACAGCAGCAACCTCCATGTTCTAAGAACTGAGAATGGCCAGCACTCAGCCAGCCTGGGGTTGCAGTTCTGGTTGACGTGAAAACAAAGGTCAGCAAATGGGCCACATAGGGGGGATTCAGGGAATGAGAGCCATCATGGGAGTTGATGAGTTCTATACATATCCTGGACCTTCTGCAAAGTTGCTTGCAAGTATGAGATCAGAGGAGGACCAAGCTCACCATACATCGTTGAGTAACATCATCTGTGCACACACAAAGATAGAAAAAAGTGTCTGAAGTTTATGAACCTTCCAGATTACACACATCCATCAGCAGCAGACCAAATCTTTAAAGCTGAGATATCCAATCTTTGGATCACCATTAAGCTGTGTTGATACAAGGGCAAGCTCTGAAAAAAACAGGCTTAAAAATAAAAACAAGAACTAAAAAAAAATTCCATGCAGAGAAATACCATAGGGGATGTTGTCTAGGTAAGTTACCTTCTGAAAAACAGACAAAAAATATATACATACAAAGGGAAAAGAACATCAAGAATTGCTACAGTATATTATCTAAAATGGTGAATTTTCAATAAAAAAATTGCAAGATGTTCAAAGAACAAAAAAATTGACATATTCTTAGGAAAATAAAATCAATTGATATTGTCTTTCAGTGGCTAAGAGAGAGTGTGTGTGTGTGTGTGTGTGTGTGTGTGTGTGTGTGTGTGTGTTCATATGTGGAAAGACCTACAGAAAATTGCATTTAAAGAACTGAATGAAAGTAAGATGATAATGTCTCAAAAAGAGATATTATAAGAAAGAACTTTTTAAAGTGAACTAAGTATAAATTCCAGAAGGAAAATGCACAACAACCAATATTAAAATTTTACTGGAAAGATTGAACTCACGAGGAGATTCAAGATGCTGAAAAGAATTATTTAAAGATAGGTCACCAGAAACCACCCAACTAAAAAATACAGAGAAAAAAATAATAAAGAAAACTTATAGAATGTTTGAGGTTTGCAGGTTCATATAGATAATTGTATAAAGAAGCCAACTTTAGACACATTATAATCAAACTCTTAAAAATCAAAGGCAAAGAGAAAAATTTTGAGAGAGGAAAGAGGAAAAACAATGTATCCCATACACAGGGATTGAATCAGTATGTAATTAAGAAAACAGATTTATTTCTAATAGCATCAGAAAAAAATATTTAGAAATAAATTTACAATAAGTATGATATATACACACTGCTAACTATAAAACAATACCCAAATCAATGATGTTTTGAATTAATGAAGAAGTGTCCCATTTTTATCTACTTGAAGACTCAATATTTTCCAGATGGCAATTCTCTCTATCAATATTAAAGCTGGTATTTGAATTTTATATGATAATGCAAACCCCGAATAAATTTTTTAAAAAATGAATAATGTTTGTACTGGCATAAAAGGAAACATACAGATCAATAAAACAGATTGAGAATGTTGAAACAAATTCTTATATTTCTGGTCACTTGATTTTCAACAAATTTTACAAGGGAATTCAATAGGAGAAAGGACAGTATGTTAGTCTGTTTTTGATGGCTGTAACAAAATACTTGAGATAATCACCTTGTAAGGAGAAAATGTTTATTTTTTTCTTATAGTTTCAGATATGATCGATTCATGATCAATTGGCTCCATTGCTTTGTGCCTGTATTAAGGCAGCACATCATTCAAGAGTGTAAGGTGGATAAAAACCTCTCACCTCATGGTCAGGAAGCAGCAAAGAGGCAGAAGGAGGCCAGAGTTCCACAATTCTCCTCAAGGGAACACCCCCCATGACCTAAAGACCTCCCACTAGACCCTGCCTCTTAAAGGTTTCAAAGGTTTCTAATAGCACCTTCCTGGAAACTAAGCCTTTAACAAATGGACATAGGGGAAATCAAAGTTTCAAGCTATGAAGACAGTCGTTTCAGCAAATGGTTCTGGGTCAGTTTGTCACAAGAAAAGTCATAAATTTAGATCCTACTTTGTATAAGATGCAAAAAATAATTTACATGAGTCAGGGACCTAACTATAAGAGCAAAAATTATAAAATGTAAATTAAAAGGAAAAAACTCTCTGTCCTTGGATCAAGCAAAAAATACTGTAGTTTGAATATTGTTGTCCCCAAAATCATACAGAAATTTAATCCCCAAAGTCTATTTTAATGGTAGTAAGAAGGTGTGTTTCTTGGGAAAGTATTAGATTCGAAAAGATCATTAGGGTGAAGTCCTCTTGATAAATCCTGGAAACTTTATGAGGAGAGGGAAAGAGACCTCACAGATGGAGAGATACACAAACATTCCTGCTATAATGTAATGCAAACTATGGGGTCCTCACCAGAGCCTGCATAATGCTGTTTGAACTTCCCACTTCAAAACTGTGAGCTAAGTAAACATATTTTATTAATAAAATTACCTTCCTCATATATTTCATTTTAGCAATGAAAAGTTGAATAATATAAAAGATATGCCATCCAAAGGAAAAAAAGATAAAAAATAAATGAGGACTGGGGATATGGCTTGATAGTTATTCGCCCCTGGGTTTAATCCCTGGTGCAAAGACAGAGGGGGAAGGTACACATTGGACTTCATCAAAACTTTTTAATGTCAGTTTTAAATGACACTATCAGTGGGAAAACAAAGAAACACAAGCCATAGACTGTGATGAGACGCTTGTTGATCATTTAATGAGATGAGGATGTGAGATCTCGCCTTATGACTCATGCCCTTGCTGGTGTTCAAGTGTGTCCACCAGGAGTTCATGTGTAGACAATGTGACCCTAAATTGGTTTGCCATTGGCATTTGGAGATGGTGCTCTCAGTAGGTAATTAGGATTAGATCTGGTAGTAAGTGAAGATGGTGCCCCGTGATGGCACTGGTTGACTCTGTAGAAGAAAAGGGACCTGAGCAGGCACACATGCTCTGTCTTGTCATGTGGTAGCCTCCGCTATTTTCTGGCACAGCATGAGGCCACAACCAGAGACTGGGTACCGGCCAGTGCTGTACCATTAGACTTCCCAGCCTCCAAAGCAGTGAGCTCAATAAACCTCCATTTGTCTACCTAACTGTTCTCCCTACTGTTTTCATGACATCCTCACCAATACAACCTTTTTATCAAAATTCCTTATTTCTCTCTACCTTCTGCATATGAAAAAACAATGAACTCTTGACTATCTGAGTCTGGCTTATTTCACTTAGCATGATATTCTCCAGTTCCATCCATTTACCAACAAATGATATAGTTCATTCTTTTGTATGACTGAATAAAACTCTATCGTGCATATATACCATGTTTTCTTTATCTATTTCTTGATGGACACCTATCTACTATTTGTTTATGGACACCCAGGTTTGCTCCATAACTTTTCACTTATGCATTGTGCTGCTATAAACATTGGTGTGAATGTATCACTAAAATTTGCTGATTTTAGTTCTTTCAGATAATAAGAAGGAGTGGGATAGCTGAGTCATACGATGGTTCCAATGTTAATCTTTTGAGGAATCTCTGTACACCTTTGTGAAGTGGTCATACTAATTTGAAGCTCTGCCAACAATGTATGAGTACGTATTTTTCACACATCCTCACCAGCAATTATTATTTGTATTCTTGATGACTGACATTCTAACTGGAGTGAAATGAAATCTCAATACAATTTTGATTTGCATTTCTCTGGTCACTAAGGATGATAAACATTGCTTCATTTGCCCATTTATTGATTAGGTAATTTGTTTCTTTGATGTTAAGTGTTTGACTTCTTCATATACTGTGAATGTTATTCTTCTGTTTGAAGAGAACAGGAGACACAGACAAATCCTCATAGATTCAGTCATCTGGTCCTTAACAAAAGTTGGAGAAAAGACAGCTTTTTAACAAACGGTGGTAGGAAAACTGGATATCCATATATAGATGAAGGAAACTAGATCTCTCTCATCCTTCACAAATACTTACTCAAAGTGGATTAAAGACCTATTGATTAGACCAGAAATATGCCAATTGATAGAAGAAAACAGGGTCAACATAACAACACATTGGCACAGGTATTGTCTTCTTTAATAAGACTCTTAAAGCTCAAGAAATAAAACCAAGAACTAATAAGTGGAATGACCTCATATTACACAGGTTCTGTAAAGTAAAGGAAACAATTAAGAATAAGAAGACAGCCTATACACTAGGAGAAAATCTTTGTTGTCCATTAAAATATTCTTGTTCTTCATTTCTGATATGAGACTCCCTTTAGATAAGAATGTGAATAAATTATTAAGATAGTCATTTCCAAGTTAGTTACTTATTCAGACATTGATAATTAAAGGTGATCCTTATGATGAAATACATATGATTAAAAACTTACAGAAAAAAATGGCTCTATGACTCTAACTTGTATAGTCATCCCAGTTCTAAAATATGCCAGCACATAAATCTAAACTTTAAAGCAGTTATACAATTTATGCTAAAACATTTTTAACTCATGAAACAAAGAAAATTTATCTTTTTAGAACAATATCCAATATCTTGAACCATGCCCAAAAGTGAAACAATTTTTTGAACACAGCATTTTGGTAAAAGATAGAGGTTAAGAGTTTGTGCTAACTTCTGACAGTCTCTAATATTGAGCAGGTTTCTGAGGTTAAACTCTATTTTTACCAGCAGAAAAGTGCTTCTATCCATTGTCAAAGAAGTCTTTTGAGAAGATAGATGGTTCTGAGAAGGCATTATAGCTTCTTCGGTGGCTTAGTTTCAAGGGTACCCTATGTCCCTGACAATCAATTCTTACTCAACAAGTAGAAACATTTTGACACCAGTCACGTAAATCTGGCTCAAGCTCCAACCACACCACACTAGAACAGGGATTAGAGGGAAGATATGAATGCAAAGAACGTGTGTGAAGAGGAGCAGTTTCATTGCCAGCTTTGGAGCCACTCCAATACGATGAAATCTTCTCCAATTAGTCAAAAGGCAGTTTATTAGATAAGATTTCAGTTGAGCCCCACAGCTGTTCTTCTTGTAAGAAGTGATAAGCACATTTAAGAACAGAGTCTGTTAGCTGTGTCAGCTTCTATGTCTCCAAAATACACAAGAACAACTTAGAGAATGAGAAGTTTGTGTTGACTCCCAGTATCAAAGTCCCAGTCCATAAATAGCCAGCTCCACTGCTTTGGGCCCAAGGTGAAGTGGCATGTCATGGAAAGTGTGATGGAGGGAAACCCATCCCCTCATAACATCAAGGAAGGGAAGAGGGGCCAGGGGCCATGGGGCAGATATGCATCCTCTCCAGGGCATGCCCCCAGTGACTGAACCGCTCCAGCCATGCCCCATTTGCCAGTCAGTCCACTGAAACTCAGATGAACTGATTAGGTTGCAGCTCTCACAGTTCTCCTCCAAATGGGGGCTTTGGGGGATACCTCATTCCAGAACCATAACAGAGTCATAAAGAGTAGAAGAATCGAATGGAATACAGTAGGGAGAGGTTGTGATACTGAGGAACTACAGTACATACTGTGGGTCAAAGGAAAAGATACACAAATGTTTACAGATTCTATTTGTTAAGATAAACCAGTGTTTACTGAGGAGTGATTGGAAAACAAGAATTTCTTAAAATGTTTAAACAAAATTGATATATAATGTTACATTGTCAACTGTTTTGGAAATGTCTTTTCACATAATTACTTTATTAAGAGTTTTCAGATATTTATTAAAAAATACACTCAAGGGGCTGGGGTTGAGGCTCAGTAGTAGAGAACTTACCTAACAGGTGTGAGGCACTGGGTTCAATCCCTGACACCACATAAAAATAAAAAAAAAAAAAACAAAGTAAAATAAAGGTATTGTGTCCATCTATGACTAAAAACACACCAAAAAATTTTTAAATACACTCATACCTATTAGACTATCATTTTCCAAGATTAAATACCTGTCACTATCTCTTTTTCCTTTGCTTATATTTATTATACATTAAATAGGGCTTTATTAGAGTCCTCAGTACAACTATGTTTCACATGATGTGCTGTGAGGCTGTCCAGAGTGTCCTGTACTGGAGATGTGAATAAAACCCTGAATATGATGTTTGCAGAGTGGTCAAGGAGCTAGCATGATAGTCACTCACATATTATGCATCTTAGAACCCATTTTTTTGAATAAAGAGCGATCCAGGAAGTAATCAAATCTGATCCAAGAAATGGAATATAATTATTACATCTGATCCAAGGAATAAAGAATAGAATCCATGCTGGGCACTCAAATACACCAGAAGCACAGAGAAAAACAATGCACTTTGATGTCATGGAGAATCACATTTAAATCCTGTTTCCACCCATCACTGACCAGCTGTGTGATTTCAGGCAGATCATTATTTCTTTTTTTCATCTTTATTGATTTTTAATTTTTTTAAAAATACACAACAGTAGTGTGCCGCAGTCCGGCTGCAGCAAAATAACCGGGGGTGAAGAGCAACTTGTGTACTTTGATACAGCAGGAGTGGGAGCCCTTTATTGTAGGACAGGAGGGGTATATATACATTCCACACAGCTTATCTTAATTAGCATAAACTAGATACAGCAGTCAACCAATAAGGAATCTCCACACTTAATGGCTCTCGCTGGCGTTACTTCACAAACCACTGCCTCTGGCATTTTGCCAGGCGCCATCCAGACTTATTTATAGACTCTAACAGTAGTGGAATGCATTACAATTCTTATTACACATGTAGAGCACAGTTTTTCATGTCTGTATATAAAGTATGCTCATGCCAATTTATGCCTTTATACATGTAGTTTTGTCTTTGTTTTTTGCATTACAATTCTTAATACACATATACCACAATTTTTCATATCTCTGTTTGTATATAAAGTATGTTGACACCCAACTCAAGTCTTCATACATGTACTTTGTAGAGCATTTAACTGCAAATCATTATTTCAAGAAGGTCTTGGTTGTCTCATCTGAAGAAGGAGAAGAATGATACCACCTCACAGTGCTTTGGATAGATAAAAAAAATAAGTGAATGAAGATAAACCAACCAATTCATTGTAAATTCTTTCCTTCTTGTTCCTTTACTCCCTTTCCCCCTAACATAGAACATTGAATAACAATGAGTTCAAGACATGTCCTGATTGTGAAACAGAATGCAAGTATGTTGAACCTACAAAGGGTTTTGTAATACTACTCAGGGAGGGAAGAATAAATTGGTTAAGGAGGATTTTTGGAGTAGCTGTGAATACAAGATTTTAATACAAGATTTTCTTCAGGTGATACTTGAGCTCATTACCCAGAAATCTAATGACTTAATTAATGTCACTGTGAAAGGAAGATAATTTATAGATGAGACCAAGATAAAGGAAAATTACTTGCAAAATAATTTGTTTTAAGAGAATTGGGAAGAAACCATTTCCCAGTGTGGTTAAAAGCAGTTGAGGAAAAAAAAAAGATTTTATAGAACAGATGATGAAACCTTTACATGATTCTTAATATTTTCCAACTGTATACATGAGACATGATATTTCAATCTGAACTTTTAAAAAGTATTAACATGATCTGTGTTCTAATGAGAAAACAGCTGTCAGTAGTAAAAAGCAACTTAGTCACAGGACTGGTTTCTTCTAAAGGCTATTGAATTAAAATGTTGGCTTTTCTCACCTGATCTGACATTGTTACACTTGTTCATTTTCAAGCAGGAATAGTTTAAAGAGAAACAGAAAGAAAATACAGCCATGTTGCAGAGAAGGCACATTTGTGCTGGCTTTCCTGATCGTTTTTCTAACTTCTGCTGTTGTTATCTAACTGCTAATCTCCAAATTAAGCTATGGAATTTTTCTTTAGCCCCTTCCGTTTCTTGTTTTTTTCTTTTTCTTTTTTTTTTCCTTAAAGAGAGAGAATTTTTTTAATATTTATTTTTCAGTTTTTGGTGTACACAACATCTTTATCTTATTTGTACGTGGTGCTGAGGATTGAACCCAGTGCCTCGAGCATGCCAGGCAAGCATGCTACCGCTTGAGCCACATCCACAGCCCCCCTTCTGCTTCTTATAATGGAAAGTCTCTGGCTTCTTTTTTAATAGTGTAACAACCAATCCACAGTCACCTTGAGGATTACTGAGCTCTCTGCAGAGCTATCACTTATGGCTTTAAATTATAAGAGCAACAACTAAAGCCAGCGCCACTGTGACTTATGAATTGACTTCTGTCCTGTGGGCTCTTTCAGGCAGGTGGATTAAGAAATAGAAACTCATCTTTTGTGAACCCCTGGTGTGTATAATGAAATAGTTGAAAGTTAGTAATGGAAAAGCCTATTTTGAGAAGATAGATGTTTGGATGTTTAAAAATATTCTCTCCTTTATAATATTGTAAATTCATTAATGGTAACACATTGGCTATGATGGATATTTGAGTAACAGCAGATTAATTGATCTCATTTCTCTGGTGGGATTTTTTTCTTTCCTCTAGGTATTATCCTGTAATTCTTACCAGGAATTATTTTTTCCTCCATAGAAATAATTGTATTCTCCTTAACAAATCAGTAATTAAGGTATTTATTAAGTATTCTCTTTAACAAGTCAGTAATTAAGGTATTACAAATGTACACCATTAATAATTAGAACTTTTTGAAGACTTAAATGGAGATAACCTTTGAATTTGGGAGTGTTGATTGCTACCTCCATCAAAAAGTTAATATGTTTTGTATTAATAAATAGTGAGTGGAGAAATTCAGCTCTAGTCCAGGAGATTACCATGCAATGCTTGGTAAGAGGAAATATATTTTATCTCAAATATATTCTGAAAATCCATACCAATAAATTTTGAATCACTGGTCAAATAATGGTAAAGGTAATGTTAATTTTCAGTATTGTTCCATACTGAGCATCAGTGGTTACTGTCAGAAAAATTCACTAACAGAATGTATTCATATGAATGGAGTAAAAAGATTATAATCATCAATTACAATATGCAGCATATGTTGGCTAATCCAGGTGATTCCCAGTATGACTAAGAAATGATTAATATCACTTACTGTTACCAGTTTTACCAAATGGTTCATTATAGTCACATGCATAGGAGTTTTGTAAAAATTGAATTAAATGTAGGTTAATAGACATTAACCTCTAAAACACAAAGATAATTGATAGCAAAAATAAAGAGAACATGGTATATCTTTTGTTTCCAACATTTATAATATTTGTGCTCTAAAAATCTAGATTCAATCATCTTTTTATGTATATTTTTTTATTTATATATGACAGCAGAGTGCATTACAATTCTTATTACATATATAGAGCACAGCTGGCTCCATTCCCTGGGGCTCCAGGTGAGGCAGAACTGTGTGGTAGAGGGAGCAGCTCACATGAGAATCAGGAAGGAGAGAGAGAGAGAGAGAGAGAGAGAGAGAGAGAGAGAGAGAGAGAGAGATCTGCTTGCCAAATACAAATATATACTCTGAAGCAACACCCCCAAAGACCCAACTCCTCCAGCCACAATCCACCTGCCTCCAGTTACCACTCAGTTAATCTCATTAGGAGATTCACTAATTGGATTAAGGCTTTCACAAAATGCTTAAAAATCAACCAAACAAATAATAGCTACAATGATGGTTAAAGATGCACAGAGGCCAAATATAAAATCTCCTAGTTCTAACTCTGTAATAATTCAAACAACCCAATAAATAATGTAATGTTGGATTAAAACCTGAAATGTAAAATCTATATCCATGATACATACTGGCATGAATGAATGAATGAATGAATGAACAAATTTAATTTAGGAAAATGGACAAATTGTCCACACAAAAGAATTTCAAGTAATTCATGCCGATACTCTCTTTTAAAAAAGTGGAGCAAAGCCCCCAACCCCTTAAAATGTGGATCAATAATAGAGGCTTCCTTCCGAAAAGTACAGTATGAAAAGCAAGATGAGGAGAGTAACTTTTAATCACAGAAACCTGAAAAACTCTACCTCTGTCATGTAATCAAGTCAATATCAACAGTGGTAAGTCATATTGATAACAGGTACCTATGACATCATGTATTGAGAATGGAATTTTATCTACATGATTAAAGCATTTTTCTTCCCCCAAACCCCTAATTAAAATATAAACATGAGAAAAGAGTGTATGTGTTTGTGTGTGTGTGTGTGTGTGTGTGTGTGTGTGTGTGTGTGTGTTTGTTTATGTGTATAAAGCAATTGGGAATAGTTAAAAGATACCTCATCATTATACATTACGATTATCAACTCAATCAAAAACAAGGAAAATCTGACACACTATCACTGATTATAGGAGCTGAAGGGGATATGACGATTCAATGTGATGTGATATCCTAGAAGGAGTTATCCTGGAGAAGAAAAGAACACTGAGTAAAAAACAAGAAAGTTTGAAATAAGGTATGGACTTGAGAAATTAATTGACACATTTCTGTGTTAAAGAAGAAAACTGAGAAATTTTTAAATATTTTGAGAGATCAAAATGAAAGTTCAACTTAATAAATATTTATGAAATTCTGCAAAAACAGTACTTAGAAAGTTATGGAATTAAAAGCATAACTTAAAATTAAGAAAGAGCTTAAGAAACTAAAAAAAAAGAGAGTGAGTTGAATGTAAAGTAAGCAAAAGGAAAGAAATAATAAAAATTAAAGCAGAAATCAATGATAATTGACAATAGAAAATTGATAGAGAAAAATTAAAAAATCAAAGCTGGAATTTTAAAATAATGGTCAACAAAATCAATAACCTTTTAATCAGGTTAACTGAGAGAATAGGAAAGAGAACAAAATTGCTAATGTGAGATATAGAAGACAGGGTATCAGTATAGAGTTCAATAGAAATATAAGAATAACAAAATAAAACTATTAATAAGTATATGCTCACAAATTTATTAGCCTTGATGAAAACAATCAAATTCCTTGAAGATATAACCCACTGGAATTCACACAGAAAAATAAATGCTCTACATAGGTCTATATGTTTAAAGAAATTAAATCAATAAAGAATAAGTTTCCATAACAGAAAACAAGAAACCAAGATAGATTTACTAGTAAATTCTACCAAATATATAAGAAAGAAATTATACCAACTCTCCACAATCTCTTTTCAAAAATCAAAAGCAGAATGAATACTTCCTAACTCATTCTATGAGACCAGTATTTCCCTAATGCCAAAATCAAATAGAGATATTTCATGGGGAAACAAACAAACAAACAAAAAACTAAAGATCATTATCTTTTATGATACAGATACAAAAACATTTTTAAAAAACAGAAAACTGAACCCAATAATATATATAAAAGAGTATTTCATGACAACC
The DNA here is from genome assembly GCF_048772815.1 of Callospermophilus lateralis. Classification (NCBI taxonomy): domain Eukaryota; kingdom Metazoa; phylum Chordata; class Mammalia; order Rodentia; family Sciuridae; genus Callospermophilus; species Callospermophilus lateralis. Next base: position 1,899,755 of record NW_027514826.1, on the reverse strand, counting down.
AAGCTGGTTTTATCACAGTTATGTGAGTTCAACACTTAAAAATCAACTAATGTAACTTACATGATCATGATTATATCAATAGAAAAAAGCACTTGAGAAAAACTGACTCATCCAAACTTTAAAAACCTAGGAATAGAACTTCCTCAATCTGATAGAAAACTATTATAAAAAACTTTCTGCTAACATCATACTCAATGATCAGAAACTCAAAACTTTTCCATGAATATCAGAAACAAAGTGTTAAAACTGTAGACAAATTAAATTTAGTAGAATTTACTCAAGCAAAGAATGATTCATGAATTGGACAACATCATCAGTAGAGGTTCAGAGAGGTCCACCCAGAAAAGTAGTCAGACAGAATTCATAGACGTGGGCAGGGGTTGTGACTCAGTGGTAGGCTGTTTGCCTAGCACACATGAAAATCTAAATAAACAAAATAAAGATATTGCCACTAAAAAAAATTACAGAAACTATGTGATTGGTTGCAGCATATACAGTATTTGGGTAAAGATTGAAGGAATTTGCCTTATACAGACATAGTCTGGTCAATTTTCTAACTGTGATGGGCTGAAACTTGACTGCTATGGTTGAGAGACTCAGCTATGTGTTACAGAATGTATTACTAACTAGATTGCAACTTGTTTACAGCCTATGTTTGGTTGCAGTTCACTATGTAAGAATTTAAAGTATGGAGATTTAGGCTGAATTTAAATAATGTCTGATGTGGCTAGGATACAGAATGGCTCCTAAAAGCTAATGCATTGAGAGGCCTGGTCGATAATGGAGCAAGTCATAGAGTTGGAGCCTTAGACAGTGATTGGATCATGAGGGCTGTGACCTCATCAGTGGATTAATTCATTAATAGATGAATGAACTAGTGGGAGGTGGGATTTAGTTGGAGAGTCAGTCACTGGGGGGCCTGCCCTGGAAGGACTGATCATGGTATCTGGCCCCTTCACCCGTGCTTTCTTGGCACAAACTGAGCAGTCTTCCATCGCCACACCCTTCTGCCATGATGTTCTGCTCCTTTTTGTTTTCATTACACCTTCCCTCTCTCCTTCCTTTCTTTCCCTCCCTGTTACCCCCTCCCTTCCATATCAGGGATTGAATCCAAGGGCACTTAACCACCGAGGCACATCCCCTCAGCCCTTTTCATTTTTTGAGATAAGGTCTCATTAAGTTGCTGAGGCTGGCTTCAAACCTGAAATCCTCCAGCCTCAGCCTCCTGAGCTATTGGGATTACTGTCATGTGCCATCATGCCTGACAGCCACAATATTCTGCCTGGCCTCAGGTCCAATCAAATGCAGCCAGCTGACCATGAATGACACCTCTGAAACCATAAGACAAAATAAACTTTTTTCTCTTTCATGTTGTTCTTGTCAGTTATTTTAGTCCCAGTGATGAAAGCTGATTAACACAACATCTAGGAAATATAAATAACTTAGGTGCATATTCTAAAATTTATGTGAGAAAAACTACCAAAATGTGACAAAATAAATTAATGAAGAAATTTAAAAATGCAGATATATTCCATGTTCATAATAAGAAGACTCAATATTATTAAGATGCTAATTCTTCCCCCACTTGATTAACTGATTTAATGAGATTTCAATAAAAATTATAAATTTAGCTTGTGGAAATCAACACAATGACTTTAAAGTTTTTATGGGGAGGGAAAAGACCCAGAATGGACAATTCAATATTTGAAGGAGAACAAAATTGGCGGACTATCATTACCAATTTCAAGACTTTAATTATAAAGTTATGGTAACCAACATGGTAGAGTGAAATGAGATGACAAGCCATGAAAAGACATACAGGAAACTTAGATTCATATTACTAGGTGATAGTAGTCAGTCAAAAAATGCTGTATATTATATGATTGCAACTATCTGATATTCGGGGGAAGACAAAGTTTATGGTAACATTAAAAATGATTGTGAGAGGTTCTAGGGGAAGGAAGGGTAAATGGATCAATTACAGGGGATTTTAAGATAGTGAAATTACTCTATATGAGACTATAATCATGAATACAAGTCATAATATGTTTGATCAAGCCTGTATAATGTGCAACACCAACAGTGAACCCCAATGTAAATTCACAACTTTGAGGTGAGAACAATGTGCTCATGTAGTATCACCAATTGTAAGAAAAATGCCACCCTAGTAGGAGTTGTTGAAAATGAAGCTGTGAGTGTGTAAGGTAGGAGGTATGTGGGAAAATTCTGTACCTTCTACCCAATTTTGCTGTGTACCTTAAATCACTCTAAAAAAATAAGATTTTTCAAAAAATCCAGTGTTTCTATTTCCATCTGAAGCCAGTCCTTGCCAAATGTGCTCAGGCAACTCATTGACTCATTCTGAAGTTGCTTTAGTAAGAGCTTATTTAATTTATTTGACAGTCCATCCATTATATATCATGAAAATCTATGTGCTCTGTAAATAAGACCTTCTGCAATCAATAAAAAGGCACATGTAACGCTAGGCTCTTAGAAGAGCCTAATTTAAATTTAATGGAAAAAGGTCACAAATACATTGAAGAAAAATGAAAAATAACTTTTTCAAAAAAAAATTTTGAAAAATAAAGTTCTTCTGCCTTTAAAGTAATACACAGTACAATAAAAATTAGCTTCACATGTACACACATGAATAGAAATCAATATTTCTGTTAAGTATAGCAGAAATCTTTATAGTCTGACATTTTAACTGAAAAAGAATAGAGCACTCTTCTTGTAAATGAACCTTAAAGAAATGGAATGAAATGTAATTATAACTTACCAACAGCATTGAAATTTATTAAAATACATTTTTTATAAGAAGGCTAGAAATGGTTTAAAAAAGAAAAGATCTTAGATGCTTAAGCTTTACTATGAAATGAAGTATACAATTTGGGCATTTTTTAATAATTACATGATAGATTTCTTTTGTATTGGACAATGACTTTAAAAGGTAAAAAAAATAAATAGTAATCCACAAAATACTTGTTCTAGGTATCATATTTGCCTTTAGTTAAATTATATAAACCAGAAACACTGAAGCATAAAATTAAAATCAAGTAGAACATTTTGAAATTTCATCCAGTAGGTCTGCACATCATTTGCTACTTACATAGTCATCTTTTCATAATTTATCTGAAACTATGGACATTCAGTAGCAATAATAACTTCTTAATGGTTTAAGTAAAAGCATTGCACAAAATATTGGGTGATATCAAGGAGTTTGTAAAAATTTAAAAATGGCTCCATTTCACAAATGGCAGCATCCCTGCAATTCATCAAATATGTTAAGACACACATCTTAAACACAATCGCCTGACACACTACCAATTATTATTGGTGGGAACATGCCTGTTAGATTCTGTTTCACCTACATTTTGTTCTAAGAACATTCAAAGATACAGATGAATTAAAAGAATACTGGGATAGGATTGTGGCTCAGTGTTAGAGCACTTGCCTAGCATGTGTGAGGCACTGGGGTTATTTCTCAACACTGCATATAAATAAATAAAATAAAGGTCCGTTGACAACTAAAACATAGGTTAAAAAAAAAAAGAATACTTAAGTATTTGGTTGTTTTACCCAACTATTTATTATAAGAAAATTTAAAGATATAGATAAATTGAAGGAACTCATTACATTTTAAAATTAACATTTTGTGGTATTTGCAATTCCACTCTAGTAATGGCATAGTGGTATCTCATTGAAGTTTTAGTTTGTATTCCTCAAATGATAAGTTAAGCAAAGCATCTTTCATGATATTATTATATTTGCATTCGTAGTTTTTCTTTTTTTAAATATTTTTTTTTAGCTCTCAGTGGACACAATATCTTTCTTTTATTTTTATGTGGTGCTGAGGATCCAACCCAGTGACCTGTACATGCCAGGTGAGTACACTACAGCTTGAGCCACATCCCCAGCCCCCTTCGTTTTTCTTTGATGAAATTTTTCTTGAAGTATTTTGCCAATTTGCCAATTTAAAAAATATTTTTTCATTGAAATTTTAGTGAAACAACTGTAGAATCACATGCAGTTATAAGAAACAATACAGGGAAATCTATGTCACAATTTTTGAGTTTATTTCTATGATAGTACCTCGTAGGACATTGACTTTGACAGAATCTACTAATCTTAATCAGATTTCAGATTTATCTACTCCAACTTGTACTCACTTGTGTGCATTTACCAGCAGAACCAAGACAATAGAAGACAGATTCCTTACACCCAAGGACTCCTCAAGTTACCTTTTTAACTATACCCACCTTTCCTCGGCCTACAAATCCCAACCCCAGTCTCTGGAAACATCTACTCTTCTCTCCATTACGAAAACATTGTCATGTAAAATGTGATAGAGTTAAATAATACTTTAACCCATAGTCTGGATGTTTCCTACATGTAATTTCCCAATAATTCATGCAATCTATTGCATATTTTAGTGATTTTTTTGTTTTGTTTTTCATTATTGAGTACTACCTCATTATGGTATTAATGTGCCACAGTCTGTTTATACATTTGGCTATTGAAAGAAATATGGGGTATTTATAGTTTAGAGTTATTATACATAGCTAGTATGAAAATTCTTGTCTAGGTTTCATATAAAAGTTTTCTGTGCAATAGATACCAAGAGTTCAAATGTGTGGATGTAAAATAATCACATATGAATCTTACATGAGACTGCCATCTATTTTCCAAGGTGAATCTAACATTTCACAACAAATTTGGAAATTTTACATTTTATAGTTTGGCCATTTTATGATAGTGTGTGAGGACTAATGTTTCCACAGTCTTGCAGGATTTGTTGTAGCAGTATTTTTTAGATATTCTATTGGCTGTGTGGTCTGAATTTGCATTTCCCTAATGGAAAGTGATGCTGAACATCTTTTCATGTGCTTACTTGCAAGCACATATCCTTTCAATAAAATGTCCTTCATGCTTTTGGCCTCCTCCCAATTATATTCTTTGTATTTTTAGTATTGAGCTTTGTTTTTAATACATTCGACAAACTGGTTGTTAAATGGATATGATTTGCAAGTATTCTCTCCCGGTCTGTAGGTTGACTTCTCACCCTATAACACAGTCTTCCATGGGAGAAAAAAATTGTTTGTTCTCATTTGGTGAAGCCCAACTTACCTACTGTGGTCCATGTTTTGATGTCAAATCTAAGAACTATTTGTATCTTGGAGATTTTCTTATATGCATAATAAAAATTTCCAGAGATTTTTCAGTTGTATATTAGACATTTTAATTGTATACTAGAGAAAAAAATATAGGAAAAGAAAAGATGTTGGCAAAATAATGAAATAGGTAATTTCAAATTCCTGTCATGGCACATACTACTTCAAAAACAAGAAGAAATTATTAGAAAAAAATTATCAGAACTCTAGAAAACAAAAGCTAACAATAACCAGGTACATGCTGTATAGAGATATATTTGCAATTTTGATTTTTTTGTAGTATCCACTTTTTTATTATTTATTATATAGTAGCACAACTTTTACATGCTATTGAAGACAAGCTATATTATTTCAAGCTAGATTGTTATAAATTTAGGGTGTTAATTGTTATTCCCAGAAAACCACCAAGAAAATAACTAAAATATATATACTGAAAGAGGAGTCAAAATGCTAACCTAGAAAAAGTAAAGAAAAAAGAAAGCACGTATTGAGAAACTGAGGAAGTAACAAGACTTAAATGAAAAATAAGTACAGGTTGGGCATCTGTAATCCAAAAGTCCAAAGTTCAAAGTGGTCCAAAAACTAAAACTTTTTGAGTGCCAACATAATGCCCAAGTGGAAAATTCCACACCACAAAATTTTGTCTTACAAATGAAATTGAAATACCATATACAATTACCTTGAGGCTATTTGGGGGGGGGAGTGTATATGATATATAAATAATTTCATGTTTAGACTTAGGTTCCATTCCCTAGATGTCTAATTATGTATGTGAAAACATTCCAAAATCCAAAAGAAAAACATCAAAATTCAAAACACCTCTACTCCCAAACTCTTCAGATAAAGGACCTTTACTCTTTTACAAACGGACAAAGGTGAGTCTTCCTCATGCCTTATATTTAACACATAAATAGATTCAACTCAATTAAAATACAGAGATTAGCAGAGTGGACTTTTTGAAAGCATAATCCAATAATATGCTATCTATAGCAGACACAATTGAGATCCAATGTCACAAGTAGTTTGAAAGATAAAGGATGGAAGAAGGGCTCAAGTTGTGGCTCATGGTAGAGCACTTGTCTCCCATGTGTGAGGCACTGGGTTGGATGCTCAGCACCACATAAATTTAAAAAAATGAAAGAATTGTGCCCATCTACAACTAAAAATTCTTAAAAGCACCACCACAACAAATAAACAAACAAACAAAGGATGGAAGAAGTTGTTGTAACCATGCATATGGGAATAAAGGAGAGATGGGGGATGGGTACACTGTCACACAAAATAGACCTTAAATCAAAAACTAGTATAAGGGTCAGAAGGACTTAAAATATTGTCAATTGCCAAGAAAATATACAAGTTATTAGCATGTATCTGGGCACAGTGGTGCATGCCTGTAATCCCAGTGACTCCAGAGGTTGAGGCAGGAGGATCAGAGGTTCAAGGCCAGCCTCAGCAACTTAAGGAGGACCTAAGAAGCTTAGCAAGGCCCTGTCTCAAAATAAAAAAATAACAACAATAAAAAAACAGAAAACAGAAGGGTAACAAGCACATACAAGCCAAAAAACAGCATTTCGAATTATATAAAGAAAACATCAATGCAACAGAAGGGAGAAATGAAACAATGTAGACTTCAGTAGCCCTTTCTCAATAAGTACAAAAGTAAGATTAACAGAGAGAACTTAAACACCATCATATACAAATCTGACCAGAAAGACTATGTAGAACTTCCAACAAACGACAGCAGAACGCACATTGTTCTCAAGAGCTAGTCTCTCTCTCTCTCTCTCTCTCTCTCTCTCTCTCTCTCTCTCTCTCTCTCTCCTATACCTTTGTTGATTTTCATTTGATTGCTTGCTTCAGCTTTTAACATTCAAATAAATCTCTGACAAAACATTATCTGAAAATAATTTAAAGTTACAGAAACATCCATAATGAATCATAGTGTTGAAAAATATGTTGAAAGAGAGAAACTCTAATTTCCAGGTTTGTCATATTCTAATCACCATCAACTGTCCAATTTTTAAAATTTATATATGACAGCAGAATGCATTACAATTCTTATTACACATATAGAGCACAATGTTTCATACCTCTGGTTGTATACATAGTATAGTCACACCAATTCGTGTCTTCATACATGTACTTTGGATAATAATGATCATCATATTCCACCATCATTTATAACCCCACGCCCCCTTCCTTCACCTCCAACCCCTCTGCCCTATCTAGAGTTTGTCTACTCCTCCCATTCTCCTGCTCCCTAACCCACTAAGAGTCAGCCTCCTTATATCAGAGAAAACATTCAGCATTTGGTTATTTGGGATTGGCTAACTTCACTTAAGCATTATCTTCTCTAACTACATCCATTTACCTGCAAATGCCATGATTTTATTCTCTTATTGCTGAGTAATATTCCATTGTGTATATATGCCACATTTTTTTTTATTCATTCATCTACTGAAGGGCATTCAAGTTGGTTCCATAGTTTAGCTATTGTGAATTGTGCTGCTCTAAACATTGATGTGGCTGTGTCCTTGTAGTATGCTATTTTTAAGTCCTTTGGGTATAGAGAAAGGAGCAGCATAGCTGGGTTAAATGGTGGTTCCATTCCCAATTTCAACTACCCAATTTTTGACAAAAGGTCATATGCATACAATGAAACAAGAAATAGTGCTTTATTTGAAAAAAAAAAAACACAAATTGATAGAAAATGCCCTTGAAGAATTTGTAATATCTGCACTACTAGACAAGGGCTTTTTAAAGCTGTCTTAAATGATCTCAGAGTTAAAGGAAAACAGAGACAAAGAATGAAAGGAACCTGGAAAAATTATACTCGGCAAAAATGAAAATACCATCAGGTGCATTTTATTTTATTTTATTTTAGTTTAGTTTATTTATAAAAAGGAACTAAACTAAAATATGAAGGTGAAAAGTATTATTATTAAAATAAAAATTCACTAGAGAGGTTCAGTAGCAGATTTAAATAGAAGAATCAACAAATTTGAAGATGAAAATTAAATTACAAAGTCTGAAAAAATACATATAAAAATAATTAATAAAAGTAAAAAGAGCTTAAGGAACCTGACACCACCAAGTGAACTAACATATGCACTGTGTAAATCCCAGAAGAGGAAGAGAGAGGCAAAGAACCAGAAAAATCACTGGAATAAATACTGCCCCAAACGTCTCAAATTTGATGATTAAACAAAAATATACTCATTAAAGAGGCTCAATGGACACCGAATAGTTTAAACTCGGAGAGACCAACACCAAGACATACTATAAATAACTCTGTTGAAAACCAAAGACAAAATCTTGAAAGCAACAAGAAGCAACAGCTCATCAGGCACAAGGGAACCACATTTAGTTTATTTGTTGATTTCTCAGCTAAAAATGTGGAGACTAGCAAGCATTTCAACGATATGTTTAAAGTGCTGAAAGAAAAAAATGATCATTCTATATCCTGCAAATCATCTTGAGCAATGATAGAAAAATTAAAATATTCCTAGGTAAACCAAAGCCAAAGAAATCCACTATAAAGAGATGCCTGCAGACATCCTGAAGAAACAATACAGGCTAGAATTTAAAGATATAAAGATCTCTGTCAATAACAACCACATTGGTAAATAGATACCTTACTGTGATTTGGTTTTATAGCTCCCCTTTTTGTGTTCTACAGTATTTAAAGGACAAATATATAAAAATAGTTACAGATCTTTGTTATTGGGCATACAATGTGTGATCATTTAATTTGCGAGATAGTAACATAAATGAGAAAGAAAAGCTCATTGGTAACAACTTCAGTTGGTTATTAAAATTAAATAATTAAAATTAGATAATTAAATTTAGGTTAATTAATTAATTAATTAATTAATTAAAATTAGATAATTAGGACTTAAGGATATTGTGTTATTCCCAAGATAATCACAAAGTGAATAACATCTATTAGTCTGATCAGGAAGGCATAGCAAAATACGACAGACTGGCTGGCTTAAACAACAGAGTTATATTTCTTTTCACAGTTCTGGATATCGAAATTCAAATGCCAGTCATTTTGATTTCTGGTGGGTCTCTCTCTGTATTGGAGATGTTTGCTTTCTTACTTTGCTCTCCCATCTTTTTCTCTGTGTGTATGCAGAGAGACAGAGAGTTCTGGTTCCTCCTACTTTTCTTCATAAGAACAATGGACCTGACATAATAGGATCGCACTGTATGACTTTATTTAATTTTAATTACCACCATAACAGTTCTGTTTCCAAGTACAGTTACATTGGTTGTTGGGGCTGCATCTAAAGATGGACACAATTCAATCCATAATATTCCATTCTGTGCCCCAATCATGCAAATGCATGCCTTTCTCACATTCTTCCCAGTCCAATACTCCCAAAGACTTTATGCTTGCCAACCTTAATTTTAAATCCAAAGTCTTATTAGTAATGATGTGATCAGGTATGAGCAGGACTTGCAGTATAATGCATCTCAAAAAATTCCTTTCCAGTTGCAGAACTGTGAAAACAAACAACATATGTATTTTAAAATACAATGGTAGGACAAACAGAGGGTAGGCATTTCCATTTCAAAAAGAAGAAATTGGAATGAGGAGAGGGTAATGGGTCCCAAGCAAATTCAAAATCTAGCAAGGTCAATTTCACTAGTTCTAAGGATTACAAATAATCCCCTTTGATTTGATGCTGAACCCTTTAGGAGTGGCCACATTTGCTCCCATGGCCAGAGGTGCTTCTCCGGAAGCACTTTTATTCTATTTATTTTTTTATTAATTTTTTGGGTACCAAGGATTGAACTCAGGGGCACTCGACCACTGAGCCACATCCCCAGCCCTATTTTGTATATTTTTAGAGACAAGGTTTCACTGAGTTGCTTAGAGCCTCAATTTTGCTAAGGCTGGCTTTTAACTCCTGCCTCAGCCTCCTGAGCCGCTGGGATTACAGGCATGTGCCACTGTGCCCGGCTTAGAAGCACTTTTAATTTTCATATGTCTGTCAATATTTTATTATTTGATGACAGATGCAGTCTCAAAACTAAAAGAATCCTTTTCTACTACTTTTCTTTTAATGAAGTTCTTTCCAGAATTAGTTTTAATGTCCATGTTTCTACCCAAACTCACTGAGGCAATATATAATATTTCTAGATACATCTCTAAATTCTTCCTGAGTTTACCTATTTTATAGTTCCAACACTATTTCAACATTTTCAGCTCACTGTTACACCAGAAACTCACATGCTAGTCCAGAAATCTGTATTATTCAGACTGTGCTACAATAAAAGTACCATAGACTAAATGACTTTAGACAATAAACATCAGTTTTCCTCAGTTCTGAAGGCTGGAAATCCAAGATCAGGTGTCAGAGGTTTGGTTCTGAGTGAGGCCTCTCTTCCTGGTTTGCATGCAGCTGCCTTTTCACTGTGCCCCCTAGGGTCTTCTCTCTGTGTATATGGGTGGGAGAGTGGAGGGGAGGGGAGTTCTGGTGTTTCTTTCCCTAGTCCTACTAGAAATGGGTGCCACCTGTGTGGCCTCATTCAACCTTACCTGTGTAATGACTACCTCCAGAGTTACATTGGAAGTCAGATCTTTAACATCTGAATGGGGGCGGGAGGTAGGAAACACTGTACCACAGAAAAGTCCACTAGAGAATACAGGGCAGTAAAGGAGGAAATGAAGGGGAAATGACAAGAATATAGAAAACAAGGGGCAAAATGTCAGAAGCAAATCCTTTTCTATTAGTGATTACTTTAAAGGTAAATTGATTAAAGTATCCAAACAAAAAGGGCAGAGATTGTTAGATCAGATTAAATAAAAGATCACTCCTCTGATTGATGGTTGCCAAGGGCTGAGAGGAATGCGGGGTGGAGAGAAGTGCCTGTTGTGGAGGAGGTTCACTTCAGAGTATTTCGGACATAAATACAAGTGGTTGCCACACAACAGGTAGATGCACTAGATACCACTGATTGCTCACTTTATAGTGGTTAATTTTATGTTCTGTGATTTTTTTACCCCATGAAATTAGTTTTAGGGCAACAAAGCCATTATTCAAATATAAAAGAGTAGATAAATGAAATAAGTCTTTGGAAGAATATAACAGGATCTGACACCAAGTGTCCCATTGTCCAAGACAAATGACTCAATAATGAACCAACAGAAAAGCGTGACCAATTCCCAATTGAGAATATAATAACAAGGAATTTGACACAGTTGGCATTATGGGTAGACAAGGATATTAAAGCATTAAATATTCTTGATTATGTGAGAAAAAATGTCAGGCTGACTGAAAGAATGGAGAATTTAGCAGAGAGAACATTTTGTAAGGAAAAGATACAAATTCCACAACCCATAAATACAAAATTTACATTGAATGGGGTAGTAGAAAAAATAGTGATGACAGAAAAAAAGAGTGAATTTAAAGATAGATCAGTAAAAATTACCCAGTTAAAAACCAATAAATATAAAAGATTTAAAACATAAATATAAACTCAAAAATCATCAAGAATATGGAAAAAGGAGTCAAGAAAATCCAAATTGAATTCTTAATGATATATTTCATTGTGATATTATGAGAATAGCATATATATTCTATTCTAAACACCAGAATTATATATACATATATAATTTTAAAACAAGAATGATAACACCAAGAGCAGGAAGAAACACATAGAAGTCATTACCTGTGTCCACAAAAATACTTGTTCACAGCAGCTTTATGCATAATCATTTAAATCTGAAAAGAACCCAAGAGCCCATTAGTTGGAGCTTCAATAACCAAATGGTATATTCACACAATGAAATATGACAGCAAAAAGGAACTTAACAACCTGGAAAATTCTCAAAATTGTTATGCTAAGTGCAAATATGTACTGTATCATTCCATTTCATGGGGTTTGAGCACAAGCAAAATTAATGAAATAAAAATCCAAACACCATTTTTTTGAGGGAATAAAGGTGAGGATTGACTCAGAATATAAGGAAAGTTCTGGGGCAAGAGTAATGTTTCATATTTTGGTCAGGGTTTGAGTTACTCTGATGTTTGCATTTATCAATTCATGTAATATCTTCATCTTAAGATTCCTGATTTCTTTAATAAAAATTCTGATTTAACAGAAAAATACCATGCATGTATAAGAACTTTAGCTAATTATATACTTGCTGAAATATTTAGGGGGAATTGTATTTATGCCATTTACTCTGAAATGAATTGAGTAAATGAATTAATTAATAAATGGAATGAAAGATGGGCAGATGGTTATGGGATTTAAAAAATTGTGAAAGATTGAATCTAGGTAGTGTGTATACATGTGTGAGCTTTGATACATTTCAACCTTGATATTTGGTTGAATATTTGCATAACAAATGTTAGAAAAGTGTCCAAAAGGAAAAATAATTCATACAATTATCAAGAACTATAGTAATGATACCACCACTGGAGAGAAATCATTGAACTTAAAATACATTATTTTTCACTGTTACAATTTTGTAGATTTCAATGGGGGTATACAGCTGAACAGTTTCTGTATAATTGCTTGTTTTAAAAGTTTGAAGATTTAGTCATCATATGACATTCATCATAAAGATAGAAAGAAAAAAATAGTATATGCTGGGCAATTGCATTTAAATCAAAATGATTTGTATTCTAGTTAATAATTCTAATGTTATTGTCAGAACAGGAGGTCTAGTATAGTACATTCAGATCTGAGTAACAGATTAACAGATTCTTTTCCAAAACAACAACAAAACAGTTTCTCCCCTAAAAATTCTAATCCCTAAACTATTTTTTCTCCATCTTCCTTAGCAATTTTCTTTTCATTTACATCTTTGCTTTTTCTACTTCAACTTTTTATGATAATTATTGCAAAAGTAATATAAGATATAAATATTTTAAATAAAAACTATGTACAATTTAGGAATAGAGAAATAACAAACTGAGCATAGGGTCAGGCAGAGTGGCACACACCTGTAATCCCATTAATTTGGGAGGCTAAGGCAGGAGGATTGCAAGTTGGAGGCCAGCCTCAGCAACTTAGTGAGGGCTGTTTTTTGCTGCTCTACTCAGAAAACCTGACAAGAACTTTAGAGGAAGAAAAGTTTATTTGAAGGCTCATTATTTCAGAGATCTTAGTTCATAGATGGCTGGCTCCATTGTTTTAGGCCTGACGTGAGGGTAGAACATCACAGTGGAAGAGTGTAGTGTAGGAAAGCAGGTCAGGACATCAAATTGGGGAAGCAGAGAGAGAGAACTCTCAACATCCCAACAAAATAAAAACTCCAAATATACCCTGCCCCATGACCTACCTCCTCCACCTACACCCTGCTACCTACAGTCACCACCACTCGGATAGTCCCTAACAAGGGATTAACACATTGATTAGATTAAGGCTCTCACAACCCAATCATTTTACCCCTAAAGTTTCTTGCATTGTTTAACACATGAGCTTGTGAGGAACAACACATATCTAAACCATAACAACTTAGCAACTTAGATGCCCATCTCAAAACAAAACAAAAATAAAGAGCTAGGGATGTAGTTCAGTGGTAAAGCACCCCTGGGTTCAATCTCCACTACCAAAGGAAGAAAAGAAAAGAAAAAAACAGTGCTGAAGCTTAGATTACACAACTTTTAAAAGTCATTTATTTGGGTTGCAAGAGATCTGTCACCAAAGGATTGTGTGACCTATAAAAATTAATGCAAATTAAACCCCCAATAATGTATATGTACATCACCACTAAAATGACCACTTCTGCATCTTCTATTTTTTACCACAGCTTTTGATTAAATGATTTATCATATATTTACATATTTTTTAAATTTTTTAGTTGTAGGTAGACACATTTTTTTTTTATTTATATGTGGTGCTGAGGATCGAACCCAGGCCTCACATGTACAGGGTGAGCGTTCTACCACTGAGCTATAACCCAGCCCTATTTTTATATTTTGAATCTCTCTCTTCTCTCCTTCTCTCTCTCTCTCTCTCTCTCTCTCTCTCTCTCTCTCTCTCTCTCTCTCTCTCTTTTCTCTTCCTCTCTCTTTTACTCTCTCTCATCTTTGGGAAAATAAAGCAGTTTGATGCATCTAAGTTTCTGATTGGTTATGTCCAGGACTGGTGCTAAGTGTTTGGTATATAAGGATAAATGGAAGATGACTTCCTTGTTTTCACAGTTCTCAGGGTAACAGAGAAACAGACAAGCAATCTACAGAAAATTGATACCTCCCAGCAGCCCCACAGAGGGACACACTACCCAGTCAGTGCATCAACCAGGATCTTTGAAGGTTCTCTCCAATCCATATCTGTGAGAATTCTGAAAACATGAAAAAAGGTTGACTTCATATGAGATGGCACAGAAAACAAAAAGGGTGTTCCTCCAAGGGGACTGGGAACAGTTGGCAAGGACAGAGTGTCAAGCAGAGGCAGGAGGAGAGGCTGAGAAGTCAGCGGCTCCAGGTCTCTTCCACATGGATCTCTATGCAATATCACTGCCACATCCATCTCCCAGCCCTACCTACAAGGGCACCCACTGAATTTAGTTTGTGATTAGTTAAAATGACCTTAGTCTGTGATGTGGTATACAGAATGTATAAACCCCAAAACACTCTGGTGTTATTTTTAGCAAAGTATTTCTTTGTGGGCAGGGACATTTGTCCAGCACACCAGCTGTGCAATAAGCTACCACCACAGGCTGGAACATCAGCAGCTTCAACACTGAATCCAAGCAACAATAAAAAGAGGAGACAGGAGCAACAACTGCTTACCATGTACTACAGAGCACCACTAGGAAAACACCCGTTGCATTTGGTGTTTTAAAATAATGTACAGATATTTCTTGACTTATAATGGGGTTATGTCCTAATAAATCCATTGTGAGTTGAAAACAACATATTAAAAATGTTAAAAATGCACTTAGTACACTCTGTGTGCTGAACATCATTGCTTAGCCTAACCTAACTTGAATGTCTCAAAACACAGCAGTCGACACTTGGGCGAAATCATCTAACATGAAGCCTATTTTATGATGAAGTGTTGAATATCTCATGTAATTTATTGAATACTATACAGAACAGTATAGAACATAGGTTGTTTATCCTCATGGTCAGCTGAACTGATCAAAGAACTGTGTCTCCCTGGCACTTCCTCTGGACCAAGAGAGGGTACTCTATCACTTTTCAAAGTGGATGAAACTATCACTTTCATACCCTTGTAAAGTTTACAAATTGTAAGTCAAAACATTGTCAATCTAGGACTACCTATATAAACTTCAGCGAATCCTCATATTGCTATGAGATCAACAATCACCTGTACATTTTTGTTTCCACTTTACAGATAAGAAAATTATAACTTAAAGAAGACAGAATATCAGGGCTGGGGTTGTAGCTCAGTGATAGAGCACTTGCCTTGCATGTGTTAGTTTACTTGCACTGGGTTTGATCCTTAGCAACACATAAGAATAAATACATGAATAAAAAAAGATATTGTGTCCATCTACAATTAAAAAATTTAAAAACAAAAGGAAGACAGAATATTTGGGTGAAGATTCCATAACTAATCACTATGAGCTAAAATTACTCTGCTTTGACTTCAAAGTTCTTTCTACTCTGAAATGCAGTAGACTCCCCCCAAATCAGCTATCATCAGGGTCACTGGGAAATTTTGAAGGAAAAACATATTCCCAAATGTTTGCTTGAAATTAATCAGAATTCTGTAAAATTCTGTAGGGCCTCAAGATCTGCAATTTTGAAAGCATGGTATAATACCAATGATCTCCCCAGTTTGAAAATGACCAACCAATTATAATTGAAGTAGAACATAACTGATTCAAAATTATAAAAGGTTCAAGTTAAAATTGTATGGGGAAACTTGGACACTATGAAGGGTAAATGACTTAAGGAAAAGTGGGTCCTCAAAACTGTATGTATTTTGATTTATATTAAAGTTATTTTCAAAATACATTTTCAAAATGTATAGACTAAGTTATGACCATCTTCAAGTTATGACCAATGTTTGGGAAGAAAATTGTTGCTGATGCTGCAACAGATTTGATGTGGTGTAGCAAGATCATAGACTTTAAGCTCACTAAGAACAGGAATCTTATGTGTATATATACCCAGTTCCTATTATGATTCTTGATACATAGTAGGTCCTCCCATATGTTTGTTGAATGAGCAAATATTTCCCTCCTCCAGGAAGAACAGCTCAGTTTAATTAAGACCTTCTGTCTCTGCTTCCCCTAAAACAGCATTTATAATAGTATACTGAAAGGAAGCTTTTGCTTGTTTCTTCTTTCTTTTCAAGGCTGATAAGTTGCTAAGAGCAAAGGCTACATATCACTTTCTACATGTATTCTCAGTACTTAGATCAGTGCTTGGAACATAAAAGGCACTTAGAAAATGAGTGTAAATAAATGATTTGTAAATGCAAAAAACCTGCTATTTATCCCCTAAGACTGGAAGTGATCTCCCACTGACTTCTGTTTCCCTAACTACTATCATGATCACATATCCTCAGGAGAGTAGTAGAGAAAGAGGTGCATGTTCAAGACAAAAAAAAAAGGTGTCTGGGAGGGGACACCCTGGGACATAAATGCACATGCAGGATCATCTGTGTGTCAGACACAGGAGCTCACAGGCCTGGGCAGATGAGGAAATGTCTCCTCAGAACTAGACTCAATGCATCAGAAGTTGTCATTTTATATTGGTGTTTTTTCATCATGAAGGACAGCGGCTCTGCCAGGCGCGATTTTTTTTTTTTTTTTGGCATGTTCAAAGTCACTGTCCCTATTCAGATCTGAGTCTAGAGTCTGGCATGCCCAGCTTCTCAAAGTGGATTAGGTCCCCGTCCCTCCCTTCCCTAGAGCATGAGCATGGGCTGCACTCTGGGTTCTCATACCTAAATGCCTGACGATGTTCCCTGAGGACAGGCACCTCTTCAGTCCCTCTTTGCACCTGAGTCATACTCCCTGACCATAGCTCCATGCTCTATTCCAAGCTGTGCAGTCGCCCAAGCCTGTCCTGCTATAACTGTAAGCTTTGTGTCATCACCATCTTTCAGTATATTCTGGAAGGAACAATATAAACAAACACATGGCCAAAGTCCAGAATCAGAAATTGATTATAAGTGTTAAAAACAAAACAATGAATGAGTAAATTAGTCTATTTTAAAATATGTGAGTAATTATATGATATTCCATCTCTGTCTTCCCTTTGTTAGATCTTTAAAATATCTTAAAATTTTTTGCCCTTCCTGTATACAAATGAGATTATCTTGAAAGGCTCAGTCTTCCAGACAAGCATTTAGCTAATCACAAAATCCAGCTGATATCACTGTCCACGCAGGCCTTCTGCCTTGTTTTAAACTTGCTGAACTCAAAGAAGGCTGCTAGATGCAGTGATCATTTATACAGAGAACAAAGGAAAAAGATAATTACATAAATTTGAAAGATCATTTCTAAATCCAGTGTAAAACCATGGAAGATTAGCCTAGAGGGAGGTGGACAATAGCCAAGATGTATTCTTACTCATTCTATCAGTTATTTAATGTGCACATTTCACTCTTTAATAAACTGTCATAGTGGAATATGGAAAGAAGTGAGAAATTGGCCCCAGGGCTTGTATCTTTGTGGTTTGTGGCTCTTTTATACTACTCTCTCTTCCATACCATTTTTCCTTATATATATATATATATATATATATATATATATATATATATATATATATATATCACAAACATACACACATATATTAAAAAATATATATATATTACACACATATACACATATATAAAAATATATATTTTACACACACATATACATATAAATATATATTTTTTTACAGACACATATACACATATATAAAATATATGTATATATGTATATATATACATACCTACCTACCTAGACATATAAATACATCTATAGATATGCATTTATATTGGTGAATATGTAACTAGTCTAGGTAAAAAACACAGATGCAGGTACATAGAGAGATATATTGTAAAGCAATACAGTAAATAGGATGTTTTAGCAGGCAAGCACATAGCTGGCTCTTAAGGAGAGATATCCTGTCCAGCTTGTGTGTAATTTCCTATTTATCAATAACTCCTTGAGTTTTTCATTGTAACCTTATTTTTAAGAGAAGGGGTATGAATGTTAAAAAAAAAAAAAAGGACCACTTCTCAAATATTTCTGAAGTGTCTACTTAGGGACTCCATCAGAAGGAAGGTTGTGATCAGCCTCCACAGAGGCCCACCAGAGATCGGGTTGTGTGCGCGGGATGCGGGGTAGGTGTGGAGTGCAGTGAGGGGGTTGGCCTTCATAGGGAACCTCAGGAAACAGCTCCTGGCTCCTGGGGGTCTGGGAAGCCCAGAATGTGAGCCTCCTCTGGATCCTCTTTCTATGTCCGTGCTCAGCTTCAGGTCACCTTTGGAGAGGTTAGATCAGGAAGGATCTTAGGGAATCACACTCTCTTTTCTTGGGCAGTGGCAGTGGCTTGCCTTGGAGGCAGGGAGACCACAGCCAACCCTGGCAGCCCGAATCCAGGCTTGGTCCCCGCCCCTGGGGCCCCAGTCCCTGCGTACCCCCGTCCAGCACGAGGCCCCCAGCGCACGCCCCAGCACAATCCCCTCTGACGTCCGTCTGGGGCCTGAGGTCGCCCCCGCCCGCAGCCCTGTCAAGGGGACTCTCCCAGTACTGGAACCGGAAGCCACCTCGCTGCGCTGCACGGCCTCCCGGCTCCCACACCTGTCGCCTCTGCGCGCCTCCAGGGTCCTGGGGACGCGCGGTGAGGAACAGCCTCCACCAGTGACCCCGGGCACCAGGCCCGGCCCCGCAGTAGGCACCCGGACCGGTCCCCTCGCGTCCTGGCTGCGCCCTCGCGCACATCCAGGGGGTGGGGGGGGGCGGCTGGAGAGCTGAGGCCGCGGAGCGCTTCCTGGCGCCGCGGTGACCCCAGGTAGGAGCGCAGCCAGCGTCCCTCCCCGAGCTCTGCGCTGCTCCTCGGGGACCCTGTGAGCGCCGGCTCCCGCAGTTTTAGAGCGAAGGGAGGTGGCTCTTGGGCCCCTCGGTGGAGATGCGGGGCAGCTCTGCTCCCAGGCACTTGTGGCTCTCCAGGTGCGGGCTGCTGATCTGGGTGCAGGATACCAGCCGAGGGGTCCAGAAAGGGGAGCAGGGGCCAGGGGAGCTCCAAACGGCAGCTGGAGAAAGCACTTGCCCACTGGGTTGTTCACAATGGCGCAGCCCACCCGGTCCGCGGAGTTCTTTGCCTCCTTGGGATTGCAGGGAGGTTAGTAGTTCTGGTGTCTCATCACCCACCTGCCACTTGTGTGCACAGATATCTGAGTTTCCACCAGAAACTTCTGTGTCCGAATCGGGGTGCATGTAATAGCCCAGGCTATGAGACTAACAGAATAAAAGAGAACAAGAATGCCAGGCCGCTAAGGATTTAGTACTTGACATCTGTCTTTTAAGAGTTTTGAGTTTTAATACCCTTGATCCTCTGCTATGATTTTAGGCAACACATTTTTAAATATTTTCTTATGGATACCACTAATGGGGATGTGTGAAATGAAGGAAGAACAATGGCAGGTAAAGAGGCGGAACCCTTTAAACAACAAGTGCATATTTAGTTGACACAATAAATTTGACCCATAGGAACTTGTTGAAAAGGTGAAGTTGATGCATTTTTAAATAGATTTTCCTAAAGTTTGTCCCCCGCCCCTCCCCATGTCAGATTACTTTTGGAGGCATTTCCTGAAATCTTTTCAAAGAACTAATAGAAGAATGAACAAATTTTTAAGAATTCTTGGTATATTGCTTGATGATACACTGATGATACTAATAATTCTAGTATAGTAACTTAGTTTTAAAAGGCAAATGCAGGTCTGGGGATGTGGCTTGAGCGGTAGTGCACTCGTCTGGCATGCGTGCAGCCCGGGTTCAATCCTCAGCACCACATACCAACAAAGATGTTGTGTCTGCTAATAACTAAAAAAATAAAAAAAATATTAAAAAAAGGCAAATGCAATCACAATTTTTGGAAATGATTTCTTGACAGAATTACTGAGTTAAGATTCAAGGTTAATGTTAAATTGAAAAAAATCATGAAACACAAAGTGTTTATGGTTCTATTAAGCAATATTTCCTTATTTATTTATTTATTTATTTATTTTTGTTTCTTGAAAAGTCAGGACATCGTTAAACTGTTAAATAGAGGTAGGATAATATAGTGGACATTGTTGGCCATGGCCAATTTCACACGTGACTTCAGTGTACTCTTTCTGTAAGTGGCACAGGTTTGCTCAGGAGCCAGCTGGCTTCTCCTGGCTGCCTGTGTAGGTACAGTGCTGGGCTGCTATTTCTTAACGCATTACTGTATTTTCTCCACAAGTCTTAATGAAGTAGCCAACTGCAGAAGAATCTGGACCCTTAGTTAAAAATGGCTTTCCACGTGGAAGGACTGATAGCTATCATCATATTCTACCTTTTCATTTTGCTGGTTGGAATATGGGCTGCATGGAGGACCAAAAACAGTGGCAGCGCAGAAGAATGCAGCGAAGCCATAATAGTTGGTGGGCGAGACATTGGTGTTAGTCGGTGGATTTACCATGACAGGTAGGTTCCAGTGCTTGCTTGGTGCACTTCACCCTTGCTTGGCTTCTCTGAATATACAGCATGTGGTCTCAGAGTGAGTGTCATTGCAAACATTGCTCTTTGTCCTTTGGGGATTCTTTAGGTTTGCTGGTTATATATTTTGAAAATAATGAATATCTGCTTGAAAACAAAATGGTTTCAACTCAGTAGTTCTTGCATAAAATGATTTTATAATAAATCAATGAATCTAATACCAATGAAAAAAGTCTGGGCTTTCTGTTCTGTTTAGTGGGTGGAAACAGTAAAGACAAAGAAGTGGAGGAATGAAAACATGCCCTAGTCTTGCAAGTCATGCATTTGTAAATTAATATGATAGTGTTTCAGTGTGTCCAGTAATGCATGCAGGAAGTTGTGACTTTGAGTTATCTTAAATGACAAATGTCAGTGAATACTAACTAGTGATGGTTTTTAGCCTAAATAAATCCATTTAGAGGCAATACAATAGCAAACTGATTGATCCCTTGCTTGGAAACCTAATTTTTCTATTTAGAAATTAGTTTCCTTAAAGGAAGACAATATTATGACTCCACAACAATGAAAAAGGAATTTCCAGGAAACTTGATAAAAAGGGGAAAAGTGTCCTTTCTGGAATCCCCTAGCCACCATCTGTAGCTGTCTCCCTTTCAAACCTTCTTTGTATTAGGAGGGGCTGGTATTCTGTCTTTGCTTTGCCCAGAGGTGGTTTTGTATGTGGGGCAATTTCTATCTTTTTTATAGTCATCTTAGTCATTGAAAATAATCCTGAAAAACAACAACTTAAAATTACACTTTCACTGATAACACATCTTATGTGAGTCTTAGTAAACATTTAAACATTAGCAATATAATCTATATTAAAAGGAACTCTCAGTTCTCATTAGAAAAATAACCCAATGGAAATCATATCTGAATGATGTCTAGTTTCAATCCTGAAGTGCAATTTAGAAATGATTCACCCTGTATATCAAATAGTTTACCAAAGCACTGTAAAGACAGCATCTGCATTCTGAAAGTCTTGATTTTGTCCATTTGTAATCTACAATGTTCTATATACACACACTAGATTTTACTTTCCAGGCATTTACAGTCTCTTTGTTTAACTCTTCACCAACTATAGATGGATTAATTTGTTTTTTGTAATAGCCTTGTGAAAGGGCTGTGGGGTTAAGTGAAGATCCAGGTTACATTGTTAACCAAGACCAGGGCCAGGCCCAAACCCAGGTCTTCTGATGGTCATGCCCCAGGCTCTTGGTACTATACCACATGAGCTCATTAACTGACCTCACTCTATTTCTTTATAAAGCTGCTTATTTTGCAAATCCCACTAAAGTAATACATGAACTGCTGTATATCAAAGTGTTTTACTCATTGCAAATTGTTATTTGCAATAATAATAATAATACTGTCCTATTACACTAGTTTAATATTCTATCTAATATGGTCATAAAGAAACTTCAGGATTTGTTCCTTTACCATATAGAATAATTTTTTCAGTGTAATACTTTATGAAACTATATAGAATATATTCAAATAACACTATTTCTTATGAAGTGTCATGGTCTAGCTTGGTTTGTGAAGTTCTCTCTCTCTCTCTCTCTCTCTCTCTCTCTCTCACTCTTTTTTTGTGTCAGAAGATTCTTAATGAATATTATAATTCACTTAAAAAACGAACCATGTTATTTAACCCTTATCAGATTCATTTACTTATATATATTTCATTTACTTATATATTTCAAAAAATGTTGATTCTTTAAAAATACAGTTTTAAAATGTTCAAGTCCTCACTCATGAATTTAATATAAAATATACACGCATGGACAATAAATTATAGCATAGAAAGGACAAGATTGATAAAAAAATGAAGGGAATTAGTTTAATCATAGTAAGTAATGGAGTCTTCACTTCTATATTATAATAGGGACAATTGTTCAACACCATTTTTTTGGACAAAGGACAGAAGAGCTACACAATAAAAAATAACCATGAATTAGCTTTGTGCTTGTAAGACCATCTGATTATTAATTTTATGCAGTAAAATAGTGCTGGTGTGTTAGCAGCTCCAGGTACCTAGTAGGAAGACCAAGTCTCAGGTTCTGTGCCTGTGAGAATTCTTTCTTCTGCCCTTTTTCCATACTCAGTGTGTGTGTATCAGGTGGGGACTCTTTCTAGAATTTTAGAAGGATTTAGAATGAGAAAAGCAAATGATGGTGTTTGCTACTTATTAACACCAAATGTAAAAGCTACTCTGAAGATGGGAGTGTTTGCTAAATACAAATCTTGCCCACATCAAGATTTTGTATGTAAATTTTCCATTAAATGTACTTAAAATTACTCTGCAGGAAAGTCTTTTCATATTAATCTTTTAAATAGCAATTTAACCCCAAGACACAATCTCTGCTTTGTGTTAGATTAAAAGACAGATAAATTCTGGCATGAAAGCAACAGAAGCACTTATCTGTCAAGTACTTATGTATCAAATACACGTAATTATTTTACTTATACTCTATGAGAGTTTAGAAAATTCCTTAAAGTCAAATTTTATTTTCTATGTGATGATTCAGCCTAAAATTCAATGTCATATCTGATAAGCTTTTTTAACAGCCTTTGACACTCAGAACATTATATACATTTTACATAAATAGCATTTTGAATATTTTGACTTTTTTTGAAGAATATAAGCTGCAGAAATGTAGAGTCCCTTTAACCTCAGTTTTTCAACAAGGATCAAATACTTCATTATCTTTTTAAAAGAAAGCAGTAGTTTGTAGATCATTATTGGCCCAAACTCATTTTAACAAAAACTTGCTTTCTTTGGTTCCTTGACCTCCCTCTTTCAGCTATTATTCTAAGAAATTTCATATATCTGAAGAAAACATGTGTCACAGAATTCCTCAGTCTGGAGTAGCCATATTGAATGACCTCATGGGACTAGTGGCCTGGTGTTGGACAATCAGACCTAGAGTTATGACATGTAAGATAATGTCATATGTCATGAACTCTCTTTTCATTCTATTTCAGCATGTGGGTTGTAGGAGGGTATATCAATGGGACAGCTGAAGCAGTTTATGTACCAGATTATGGTCTAGCTTGGGCTCAGGCACCAATTGGATATTCACTTAGTCTGGTTTTAGGTAAGTGGAAAGTTAAATCTCCTTGACTCATTTAGTAAAGCCTAAAGAATAAAAGTCTAAATAACAAGTGGGTTAGCAAATCAAACAGTGTGAATAACTATTGTGGAAAAATGTCACCAGATAGTTCTAAGTAGGTGTTACAAGAAATTGATATGCAACAGTATAATAATGCTTAGGTAATCTCTTGATTATGGAACATGTAAATAACAAAAAAAACCTTTGATCTTATAACTTTTAAAACAGTGAATTTCTTAGCATAATCATATTTTATTCTTTCAAAAATATTATGGACATATCATTAAAAATGAATCAACTTTATTGTACCTGACTTTTTTTGTAAATTAAACTTATAAAAGACCAAGAATATTATATAAAATGGTTCCTCTTTTATTTTCTTTCTTATTTTTCCCCCTCAAATTGTTCTGTTGGACCTTGTGCTTTTTCAAATGTCTAAATGTACTGAGTGATACAAATGCACCAAGCCATCTCAATGAACACTATCTTACTCCATATATCTAAATTTCATATGCCTCAATTATAACATTTTGTTGTCCATTGGATACATCTATTAAATGCACTAAGGAATTTATATTAGGTTGCTGAATGCTTCTTGGTAATGCACTCACAGCATATTTCAGACTAGTTCCTCAATATATACAGTGTTTTAAAAAATTCATTTCCCTTAAGAAATTATAGCATAGTAAAAAGCTGGCAAAGACTATTATATTATGAATTTTTAATGTTCTCATAAACACCCATGTAATTTTTTTAGGTGGTCTGTTCTTTGCAAAACCCATGCGTTCCAAGGGATATGTGACAATGCTAGACCCATTTCAGCAGATCTATGGAAAGCGCATGGGTGGGCTCCTATTCATCCCTGCGCTAATGGGAGAAATGTTCTGGGCTACAGCAATTTTCTCTGCACTAGGTAAGCACCAATGGAACATTGTTCTACCTTCATTTCCAGTTTCCTGAACATCAGACCAACAACCTTACTTTCTTCAGTCTTGGTGTCTTAGAAATTATTAAAACCATATCCTAACTCATATTTATATTTACAAACACTTAACTGAAATTCTACATTTACTTGCAGTATTGTTGTAGAGATTAAGTCCAATCTCAAGTACATTTGTCTTTAACTTGAATTACATAATTAGAGCAATAACCATGAGTTACTTTATAGGGATTCAGAGTTGCTTTTGTAAGTTGTATATGATTTTGAACAAACCGTCATTAATTAAGTAAAACTAAGAGTGCTATTTAGGGTTGAGTTCAAGCCCTAGCACCACCAGAAACAAAAGTGCAGTTTATCTAAAAGAATATTTACTGGGTGCCATGGTGCCTGCCTATACTCCCAGTGGTTTGGGAGGATGAGGCAGGAGGAGCACAAGTTAAAAGCTAGCTTCAGCAATTTATCAAGGCCCTATGTAAGTTAGTGAGATCCTGTCACAAAATAAAAAGTTTTAAAATAAGGGAAGGGGGCACTGAGAATAGGTCTCAGTGGTTAAGTGATACAAAAGAAAAAGAAAAAAAAACTACTGTCCCTGAGCCAGGTTTAGGGAGAATACTTTTGATGAATAAATTTAAATCAGTTGAGTTCCATTTCCATTTTTTCTAGAAGTCTCATTTATGTGAACTGAGAACTTTTTAATCTTACCTGTTTTTTCCTTCTGATAACTGCCTTGTTAATTGATATAAAGCATAGGCAAAACTATCTAAATTCCTCAAAGCATAGTACCACATCATTTTTAAAGCATTAATATTTCTAGAGATATTGACTTTTTGCATAAAATATACCTAATCAAAAACAAATATAAAACCAGTGTGAGTCTCGACTGTAAATAATACTCCCAAAGAAATATTGCCCACCTTCTCATGATGACAAGTAATGTAAGCACAATCACCTAACTTGAGATATTTTAATAAAATGATATTTGTAAAAAGCACAATGCTACGGTTTATTAGTGGAAAAATTTAAGTGTGGTAGAATGTAGCTTGGACTTGCCTGCTAGGTAAAATGTCTTCTTAATGAATAATGAAAAGTTTCCCCACCCTTTACTTCCTCTTCACCTTCAAAGACCTACAGGGGAACCAACTGGGCCAATTGATCATGATTGAGCAGACTGAAGCTGCTGAAGCAGCTAGGAGATGTAGTGCCCACATTAAGGTACACAAACCTCACCTGCTGCAGACCTATCTTCATTCTGCAGGCTATACATCTCAGCTCTAAGACTCATCCTTAATTGTTTGCACTACTACCTGGTTACTCCATCAACCACCCCCCACTCCACCCCTACCTCCATCCACCTCTGCCTCTTCTCTGCCATAAGCCAGGCCACTCCCAGCCTCCCTTACCTGTATGTAATGCAGCCATCTCCATGTTTGCAGGTCTGCCCTACTGTGGGCGCCACATGGCAGCCAGACTCATCCTTCTAAATTCTAACCTCATATTCTAATCTCATCATGTCCCCTTTCTTGTTTAAAACCAAACTTTTGAACAGGGCCCTTAACTATGGCGTGGGTCTTCTCTCCTCTGATTATCCCCTGCACCCCACTTGCCCTCTATCTTCTGTCTGAATTGTGGTTCTCTATTGCTTCTTACTGACACTGTGCAAGTGTAGGTGTCCATGTTTTGGATTTCTTTCTCCTCTTTTTTTCCTCTCTCACCATTTGCCTCCCTAATTACCAAGCACCCTGGCACTTACAGGGAGCAGTGCTCCAAACTTTCTAGGAGCCTCTCCTGCAGGCTTTCGTAGGCACCTGCAATTTTTCCTCATTGGGCTCATCATCTCCCTTTGTATGATAATTTGCCTGTTCACTTGATGCCCAACTTTTTACTGTACATGATGGATTATAAATTTCTTTAGGGCAAGAATCATGTCCCTTGAATAACTATAATAAATTAATAAATAGTTTTGAGCTCTACTTTTTTGACAAAAGAAGATGAATATTGCTTTTTCCCTCCTCCCCAGTGTAATTCCATTATGTATTAAATTATTGGGTTGTGTACACATTTAGGGAGGTAGATACTGAGTTTAGACTCAGTAGAGTCTAACTTATGACCCAAGATCAACTAATGCTAAGAACTTGTACTTGGCCTTTGGATTTTCAGTTTTCTTGTGAGATTTAGAAAACAAGGAATTTCAGAGGAACCCTGGGAGATCTTCAGGCTCATTTGATGTGAGCGAATGTGTACCATCCCACTGAGTGCTGAAGTCCTTCTTGCCGATCAGCAGAATTGGAAGGTCCTCAGCTTTCTTCAGTGGACTATGTTAGTGTTTGCCTTCTGGGCATACATTCATCTAGATGTGATTTCCCATCTTTTCTTACAAATGTAAATACCACCGAACTTTAAGGGGTTAGAACAAAAGTAAGATAAATTTCCTCCTATTTTGTATGTTCTAGAATATAAATCCATCTTCTAGTTTTTTATTATTATGATTTCATATGGCCTTCTTTCTCTCCCTTTCTCCCGAACTCCCATTAACATTATTTTCTTGGTCTCTGTAGAAACAAAGATACTTGATGTGGAAAGAAGAGAATTTGATAGTTATAATATACAGTAATAACTCATGGGAAAATGTCATACTGCCCTGGTGCAAGATAATAACACTCCCCAATCATTGCTAAGCTCATACCCTAATGAAATTATGTGTAAAAATACACCTCTCTTCCCACCTTGCTCTCATTAGCTGAGAAGCAATGGGAGTTATTTTGTCA
Organism: Callospermophilus lateralis; assembly: GCF_048772815.1. Lineage (NCBI taxonomy): Eukaryota > Metazoa > Chordata > Mammalia > Rodentia > Sciuridae > Callospermophilus > Callospermophilus lateralis. The sequence goes on along the minus strand of NW_027514826.1, from coordinate 1,872,108 downwards.
TTGGTTTCAATTCAATACTAGAAAATTTTGGTTTTAAGAACAAACTACTTGCTGGACATTAAAAAAGGAGTGGGCTAAATATCTAACAGAATACAACATGTTCACTCTAACTGAATAAGGATCAATTTATATAACAGTCATGAAAGAGGAAAAGAATTAATGAACTAATATTTCCAAAGTATTTTAGAAATAGAAAGCATAGTGGCAAAACTCAGAACTTTATTACAATTAATTTCAGTTGGATATATGTGCCTGTGTATGTATTTCAGTATATTCAATAAAGCATGCTTCTTTTTCATGTTAACACATGCATATATGAAATAATATATATTATTGCTTTTGCTTAAAATCTGTGTTGTGGCAGAATATGTACTTTTAAATTATCACCCATATTTTCTTCAAAAATAATAGCTTGAGTAAGTCAGAGCTAGTGTTTCTAAGAAAAAACTTGGGATACTTAAGAATAGACAAGTGTAAGATTTATTATCACCTCAATGTGCATATGCATGGTTTACTGTGGAAATATAGGAGAATTTTTTTAATGATTACAATGAACAATTATGTAAAGATAGGCTTCTGCAGACCAAATAATTTTTAAAATGTATGTTTCAAGTATAACCAATTTTATGAAAATACTTTGAAGACAACTACATTCACAGATGTCAACTGTGTGATTCTATCTTTGCCTATTCTTCCCTGTCTCTCTTTTTCTTCTTCCCCCTGAATAACCTCTTTTGGATTTGGTTCAAGGTAGAATTTATCCTTCTTGTATTTTGTCCCTTGCTCTTGAGGCAAGATTCAAGGTCTCATGGCCAAGTTCACTGCATTCTTAAACTGAAATACCCTGTCATCATAAAGGTGTCTCAGGAAGCCTTCTTGTGGCTTCCTAAGACACCTTTATCCTGCTATATCATCCTACTTTGATAAATCCTGCAGTTTATTGAATTGACTTCATGAATCCTGCAGAAATCTCATGCCAGTTTTGATTACTATGCAGCTACTGGCCTAATGCTAATAGGATAGGCATGCTTGCCATCTTGACCTGGGAGCAAAGTTATACCAACTATGTTTGGTATAAAAGGGCAACACCTTATACCTTTTAAATGTATACTTCTACTGCAGATGGCTCAAATTAAGAGATTTTTTTCATAAATTTATTCACAGTATATTTATTTTAATATCTACATAAGTAGACTATATTTCGCAGTAGATATATTAGAATAACTTTGTTTTATTCACTACCATTGATATAATTTTTCAGAAAACATTTTAGATAAAAAGCAACCCAGTCTCAACAGTAATAAACAGGAAGGTAACTTCTCTCAGATCACTAACTTACAACCAAATGATGACATCTATAAGACTGCAAATCTCAGTCCAGTGATTTTTATTCTATAATTGAACATCTCATATTATGGGGTGATAACATACATGTTATTAAAGTGGAGAACCACACCCAAAGAGGAATGGCAAAGAGTGGCAACTATCAAGAACAGGATTTCAGGGGAAAATAACCTCTTAAATATCTATACAGTCATAACTCAGATAATTACCTAAAGTCACTTGTAAATAATTAACCACTCTCCTCTGTCTTTTATCCTGCACCTCCTTAGTAAGATGTTTCTTTTAATTGATTTTTTTTATCCAGGAGGATAATGTTATATTATCATCATGGCCAAAGTACACACAAAAAATATTTTGTATTGATATCTTGGGTCAAAATACTTTGAATTATTCTTTAGGATGATGGATTTTCATCCCTGTAGATTGTAAATATTGTTATGCCAATTCAGGAGGAGGAGGAGAAGGAGGAGATTGTGAGGCATCTGGCTACAATTGATGGTGTAAAATAATCACAGATTTCTTTCATGTCTGCTTAGCATACCTATAATTGCCATTTATAATAAGATGAAATATAAACTATATAGTTTTGAAAACAGTGGGAAAGCAATTAATGAGTTATGAAGCAGCAAGTGAGTTAAGAAGCCATTAGTCCAAGAAATGGACCAAACCTTCCACACCATTAAATTGTCACTGGAAACACAGGCATCGACAAACACGATAAACAGCCTGTAAAATAAAAGAAACATAAATTTGAATTCTAAGAATATAAAATTTGATGATGGAAATGGCCTAAAAATATGATATTCATCATTAGTGTTTTTAAATATATTGATATCTTAGGAGTAGAACTTGTATGTCCCACCAGCAAAACAAAATAAAATGATCCTTCATGACTTTGAGGGAGAAAAAGTTGAAAGATAAGTTTTAACAATTATATAATTTTCTTCTACAAATTTGCTTAATTGTTGGCACCTCGGAGGGTTCGCCAGCTATAACAGGAAAGCGGAGGGCAAACTAAATGCAAAAGAGCCAATGATAATCATTGTAAAACTGGAAATGACTGATCAAATTGCTCAGAAAGGCTTATTTTCCTTATGGATGTGAGTAAATACATTGCATATAATTAAGTCAGAATTTCAGAGGGTGAAATTGTGAATTCATGGAATGGAACTGGATGTCTCGGTTGTTCAGGGTGTTCAGTGTTAGTAAGTTTTGGGTGTCTCTCATGTATCTGAATATATATGAAAAGAGATATATAGTCGGTTTGATAACATACAAAGGTCTCAATATAAAAATTCACTTTAGCCAAGGTCTTGCAGCACACTGTGTATGACACAGGGAAGTATAGCTGCTGTAACAGAACCCACAGGATGTCCTTGCCAGAACTCACCCCAGACCATGACCAGGACTCTCACCTCTTTTTTTGTCCCCACAGGAGCCACCATCAGCGTGATCATTGACGTTGATGTGCATGCTTCCGTCATTGTGTCGGCCCTCATTGCCACTCTGTACACCCTGGTGGGTGGTCTCTACTCTGTGGCCTACACAGACGTTGTTCAGCTCTTTTGCATTTTTGTAGGACTGGTAAGTGGAGCCTTCCTCAGATTTGCCTCCTGGTCTTCCTCCTCCTCCTCTTTCTCTTTCTTAACAAAAGATAATGTGGTGTTTTATACCAACTCAGCAAAGGAATTAATGTTTTCCATAATGAGTAATACATTGTTGTACACTATTTGAAATTTTTTATTTCTCTATGAATTGATTAGATTGGAACTGTAGTTATTTCATTAGAGGTTGACAGAAAAATGTGTGCTATGACTAATTCTTAGAAAGATCTAGGTCTTTGTTTTCTTCATGTCTAGATTTCATGGAAACTTTTGTGTGACACCCTTTGAGAACTGATGATATCACACTTTCTCCACAGTTAAGAAAACTAAAACTTTGATAGTACCCCCACACAAGTTTCTTTCCTGTCCTTGTGTTCATTTATCTATGAGACTGTTTATCAATTAGACTCTTCATAGGACATGGAAATTCTATTGAAAACCTTTTTTTTTTTGTTAAAAAAATATCCCATTGGAAAAACTGTAGATTTCAAATTATAATGGTTAATACCTGGGGTCAAAGAAAGGGCTTAATTATATAAGGAATTATCTGTATTATCTATTGTTCTTAAGTCATGGATTAAATTAGGTAATATAGGTTTGGTGCATTAAGAAAGAGTACTATATAATTATGAAATATAAATACTATTCATCTTATATTAAAAGCACCTCTGCACATCTTTGATGCATTCTAGTCAATGTTGATTCTTTGCAAACTCACATCTTAGAACAGGGAGATTATAATTAGGCATATAACAATAACCATCACCTAAGACATGTCAAAAGAAAAATAAAGGAAATGGTGTGGCCACTCTTTTACGTGTCACTATGGGTTCACATACATGATCTCATCAAACGCATGCATTATGTCAGCTACAGACCTTGCAGGGACAGAGCCCTGGTCAATGGCCACAGACAGAGCCACCAAGGCTGAAGATGAATCATTGTCTGAAAGAGAGTCAAAGCACTCTTCATTCTCCTCAGCTTTCTTTATTTTTCTTATGATAAAAAGCTTTTCGCTCTTTTTATTCTAGACACTTAGAGATGAAGAATGAATCCCATTCCTATTTTTCAATTTTCTAGCATTTATAATAATATTCTAGAGGAAAATTTGAAAGAATTAACTAAAATTAGATTTACAGTTTAACCCTAAATTTATATGCCCTAGCAAAGATTATATTTCCTTTTTTTCTCCTAGACATTTTATTTGCATTTCGTGGAATGTAATTCAGTCATATTTTAATTGAATTTGAGAGTATTTAATTTACTCAATAACTTCCACTTTTTTATTTTTAAATTGCCAAAATCAAGTTGACAGTGCAGAAATTCTGATTTGTACTTAACATCATCATAAACTTTATGAAACAGAGAAAACAGAAGTAAATCTTCTTTCACTGTATAGGAAGCAAGGTTCATTTGGCAATAGCAGCTCTCATAACTGATGCACTTGTTATTCCAAGAGACACAGCCCCGGGGGATAAGTATATTCATCAGTGATGTATGTGATTTCTCATTGCATTGCATGAGGTCAGAACTTAAAATACACAGGTACATAAATAAAGTAAGCAGATGTAAAGATGATAGGTCAAATATATGTAGGGATATATGTTAGAATGATTTTTGACTACAAAATATAATTAAATTGATAAGAAATGAAGATAAGAATTGTTAAGAAATCACTATTGAATTAACTGAATAAGACTAAATAAGCTTTAATTGCTGTTCATGCATATGTAATTAATTAATCAACTTAAAATCAAACCATCTTTTCTTTCCAGTTTCTCTAATTCTTTGGACTTTATCATGCCCTGGCAGCTCCAAAGTTATAAATTTCAGATTTCCTTTTCAGATTCCTCTGACCTCCCTGATGACCTCTATCTGACCTTTCTCTGTTGACTCTCTTCATTTTCCTGTTCAGTGCCAGTATCTTCCCATTCTTAATGTCACTGCTTTATCCAGGAGCCACTGAAACCATCTATGGCCCTTCCATACTACTATATTCTTCTAAATTTATTTTTAATATTTATGGTGTTTAAATTTAGAGGAAATTTCACTGACTTTAAAAAAAAATCTCCAAAGAAATTCTTCTAGTCAGGCACTATGGCACATGTCTATGATCCCAGTGACCAGGGGTGAGGTGGGACCATTGCAAATTTGAGGCCATCTTCAGCAACTTAGTGTGACTCTCTGTCTCAAAATAAAATTTAAAAAAAACAGGGTTGGAGATATAGTTCAGAGGTAGAGCACCCTTAGATTAACTTTTTGGGGGGATGGGTGCCAGGGTGAACCTAGGGGTGAGTACTCAACCACTGAGCCACATACCCAGCCCTTTTTAATAGGTATTTTATCTAGAGACAATCTCACTAAGATGCCTAGTGGCTTGCTCAGTTGCTGAGTCTGGCTTTTGAACTCCCAGTCTTCTTGCCTCAGCCTCCTGAGACTCTGGTATTACAGCCATGCAGACACCATGCTGGGCCCCTCGGTTAAATTCTTGGTACTGCATAAAATGCATGCAAATTCCTTGTGCTTCCACTTGCAAACACAGCAAAATATAAATATGTTGGCTTACAATTCAAGGTTCTCTCCACGTCTATCTTTATTGCTCCTATTTTCCTAAGCTACTCCCATGCCAGCAAACTTTGTCACCCAACAGATGTGGGCATATGCACACATACACAAAACATAAAACTTATACTGTTAGTCTTCTACTTTCAATGGCTCAACTTGGAAACTTGTTTTTTTGTTTTGTTTTTGTTTTACTTTATTATGGTGCAAAAATGAAGCATGTTCAGTAAAAACCACAATTTCACAATTTTAATTTTGATTTTGGATCTTTTCCTGGGCTCCCTAGACACAGCGAGCGCAGTCTTTTATCTAGTGGCAGTGGCCATTGCTCCTGGTCAGTCACATATGGGAAAACAACTGACACTCCACAGTGCACAATGTGGCTAAGCTATGGTGCTTGGTAGGTTGGGTGGATTCAATGCAGCTTTGCAGTTTTTTCAACTTATGATGTGTTTGTTCTTGTGTGACCCTGGGGTAAGTCCAGAAGTGTATGTTTTCTTACACTCTTTGCTTTGCTTCCTCCAGATGATCTCCCCCTTTGATTTCTTTTTCTTTTACCTATTAGTATTGGGCCCATTCTTCAACACTTGTTTTACCAACAAATTTCTCATTTAAACCTTCCCGTGTCACCTTAATGGGTGGATATCTTTCCCTAATTCACACAAAACGTAAAAGTGTGTGTGTGTGTGTGTGTGTCTGTATGTCTGAAATGTAGTATTTTCTTCTCAAAGTTTTCAGGTGACTGCTCCTATAGTTCATATGATATGGCATTATCAAGGAGAAGTAGATAATGTGTTATTTTAGGTTTACCAAATCTGTATTCCATGATGTCCCACAGAGAACATAGTTTCATGTTCTTCTCTGAATAGGGGAACTACTGAGCCATGCCACGTACAAGAAAAATAAACCAGGTGTATCAGTTTTGCAATATGTTAGTCAAGTTTAAAATCACAGACTAAGACTCCAGTGTTGCTCTTTGTTCCAGTGGATCAGTGTCCCCTTTGCCCTGTCACATCCTGCCGTCTCTGACATTGGCTTTAGTGCTGTACACGCCAAATACCAGGAGCTCTGGCTGGGGACCATTGAGTCCTATAAAATCTACACGTGGCTTGATAGTTTTCTGTTGTTGGTAAGTGATGCTCTGACCTGAGGAAGGTCGTCTAATTGTCAATCAAAGGCATTTTCAAGATTTTCATATTTATCCTTGAATATTTACCTGCTGGCTCATGGCCTTTTCTGTATAAGTACCACATGCTGATTTTACCACTAAAGCTCCATCATGGCCATTTCTGAGCTCATCTCCAAAGTGCATTCACAGATTGCTCATACACACCATAATCAAGGATGTGTTATGTCATTTAATTAAAGCCCAATATCACATTTAGCTGTCAGGTAAAAACAAGTATAAACAGAATTCTGACATTCTCCCTGACATTCCGCTATATTCTCTATGTTCTTGGGCACTTTGCAAAACAATGTAATGCATTGACTCTTCCAGTAGAATGGAAATTACCGAGCAGGAACCATGCCCTTTTCAAGTTTGTGTCATACGACCACTACATGTCTGGTGCAGGGTTAGAGTCTATAAATATTTATTGGGTTGTATTGATTCAGATTTCATTTCATACTTTCAGAATCTCAATAATTTTTTGATAAAATTTTTTATGGTTCAAATTTTGGATGAGAACCAACTGAAGTCTTCTGGATAGTTTTAAGGCAACTTAAATCAGTAAATTTAAGAAAAACAAGGATTGTCTTGTCTAATTACTAAGGAAAACAAATTAAAGAAATTCTCCACAATCAAAAATATGTCTTGGTTCTCTTGGGCTCCTATAATCAATTATCATAAAGTGAGTGGCTTAGAAACAACAGAAATGTATTTTTCACAATTCTGGAGGCTGGCAATTACAAGATCAAAGGGCTGGCCAATTTAGTGTCTGATAAAGACGGTACTTTCAGAAAACTTGTTGTTGTGTTCTCACATACTAGGAGGAATTCATGAGGGCTTTACCTATGACGTATTCAATTCCCAGGGCTTTACCTCTGACTAAATCCCTGTCTAGTACCTGATTTCATCACCTTGGAGATTGGAATTTCAATAGACACATGGACGATACAAACTTCATATTACAACCAACATAATCACAGCAGCTGAGATTTCTGGCCCTACTTCTGACTATTCTAAATGCAATTGTTATAAACCTCTTGTTTAAAAATATTAATAAATGTAAAATTTCCTCAATTCACTCTGAATCTTTGGGGTTCTCATGCAGATTCTGGGTGGAATCCCATGGCAGGCATACTTCCAGAGAGTCCTCTCTTCGTCCTCAGCCACCTACGCTCAAGTGCTGTCCTTCTTGGCAGCTTTTGGGTGCCTGGTGATGGCTCTGCCAGCCATAATTATTGGGGCCATTGGAGCATCAACAGGTAAATCTCTGGGAGCTTTACCATCGTTGTCACTTAATTTGCCGGTTCCACCACCAGTTGCCTTCCCTGTTTTTCTTCCCTCTCACCCCCACATAGTAAATGCCTCTTCATTCATGGTTCCCTATGTGCCTCGTAGAGCATTCAGCAAATTGCATTGCAGTTCAGCAATCTCCACGTTTTTTGATTGCTTACTCCATTGACAAACATTCATAAGTACACCTCCTCCCCAATTTTGCTATATTATCAATTGTATCTACTTCCATCCCCAGTGGTTCTCAACCATGGTGCACAGTGACCTCACCTGAGGAGTGGAGAGGGATTTTCTACAAAACATCTACCCCTGGCCTACTCCACATAGTGTTTAATAATCAAAGATAGAGCCAAACACTAGTGTGTGTTTGTGTGTGTGTGTGTGTGTGTGTGTGTGTGTGTGTGTGTGAATGTGTTTAATAGCCCCCCCTTGGTGAGTCAAAGCTAAGCCAAAGTTGAGAGGCACCAGCTTAAGAAAAATTTACCTGTCTTCTTCATGACTACCCACAGACCACTCTGAACTTCAGAGTCTACCTTTCTGATTTCAATAGTTCGTTCAAGGGTTTTTTTTTCCCCCTTGGAGAAATAAGTGAGTATGTGTATGGATTAAGATAAGCTAAGAAACTAAATGGTAAAAGAGAAAGGGAGAGAGAGAGATAGAACACAATAAAAATTTTTTCCCCTGTTATCTTTTATGGGAAACACTTTGAAACTCTCACCTTTAATTTGAACTTGATTGCTCCTCATCCTATGTTCCCTGTATGTTGGAAGAGAAAAACAAGCTCCTTTGGGCCTCTTTCATAAGCACATTGATCACATGCAGGAAGGCTCTGCCTTCATGACCCACTCTTCAGTCAAGGACCTGTAATACCTAATTTCCACTCTTTGGGATTAGAAATGAAATAAACTAGGAGGGCATAAACTTCAGACCTTAACTAACATAATGATAGCAATAAAAATTTTTGACATGTTCAGTGTTTTCCATATTTTAGAGTCAGACTTCTGACTATTCTAAATGTGATTGCAATACAACTCTTAAGAGCATTTAAAACATATCACATTAACGAAATTCAAAAGAGTAACCTAAGTAGAGATAAATAAAACAGTTAAAAAACAATTTTTCTTTTATCTCATTGTATTTTTTTAAAGATGACCCAGGGTGATGCTCACATGGTGACTCTGACTTTTAATTCAAGAGCTATTTATTGGATTATTTAGTTTTTGAAAGAGCAGTCATGGTTCATAGAATACTCTTTTCATTCCAGTTGTTGGTTCATGACATAAATGAACATTCAAAAAGATAAAAAAGATGTGCAATGTCTGCCTTTTGGGGGGTGGAAAATTAAAAAAAAACAGGATTTATTTCACAAGCAGAAGACAGATCTGGAGATTATTTGGAGGGTGGTAGGAAAACAGACTGATTAAAATGGCATAAAGGCAATTTTTTTCTGGATTGAGTTTAACATAGCAGTTATTTCTGGTATCATGTCATCTCTATTAAGGCTTTAGAGTTGGCATCGTTTCATCATGGCTTTAACGTTGATCATAATGGAAAAATGGGGAAAGGAAAAATAGCAGGATCCAAAGGAAATCACCCTATCACTATGACATTAAGGAAGTTCAGCAAATTAAAAAAAGAATTATATTAATATGTGTTTACAGGTTTCCTGTGTTCTTCAACATAGTAAGCAATAAAGAAGCTACATATTCTAAGATAAACATATGCTTCAGTTCTCTTACCTTAATTTAAAAACCTTAGTTCAAAATCCTCCTGAAAAATCTCAGTTTTATGAGTATAATTTTTATTCAGTAAAGATGGTTCAGTTCTTAATCTAGCAAGTCCCCTGCTTCTTGTAAGTAAAATTCTACACAAGATTAAATGAAATTAAAAAAAATTATGCCAAGATATCTCCTAAATCAAGCTTATAAACAGGAAAAATGAGAGGTAACAACAGCCATGCTGTAGTCTCCTGCACACAGATAACTAGGCCTAAGGAAGTGGTCCAGAGAAAATTCTGTGGTTTAGTCTAAGAGCATTTGTTTTCTATGATTCTATGTAATATGATGCCACATTGCAGAAAAGGAGTATGTATGTCATCATCATATTCTAAGCAGATGTTATGAATGAGACTGATGGTAATCAATACCCTTTAGAGGTCAGAACATGTAAGACATTTCCACATGGCCATCACATGGACTTTCCACTTATGCAGGCTCACGTATGTGATGCTCAGTTGGTTTCAAAACTACCTAGTAAACAGCATGACCCAGATGGGTAGAGAAGATATGCCTCTTGGTTGTTACGCTTGTGGTTTCTACTCAACAGACTGGAACCAGACTGCATATGGGCTTCCAGATCCCAAGATGAATGAAGAAGCAGACATGATTTTACTGATTGTTCTGCAGTATCTCTGCCCTGTGTACATTTCTTTCTTTGGCCTTGGTGCTGTGTCTGCTGCTGTTATGTCTTCAGCTGATTCTTCCATCTTGTCAGCAAGTTCAATGTTTGCTCAGAACATCTACCAGCTTTCTTTCAGACAAAATGTAAGAAGGCTTTTTTTGTAATTTATTATTATTGTTGCTATTTCTGCTGTCATTATACTTAATGTTTTTGTAGAATATGTATGCTTATAGATTCCTTATATTCAACCTGTGCTGTAATTAAGCAGTAAAAAGCTTCATATTCTAAGAAAAACCTGAACTTCAAGTTATCTTACCCTATCAAGTTCAGATTCAGCATTCCTAATCCAAAATGTGAAATTTGAAATGCTCCAGAATCCGAAACTTTTTGCTAACTGATATGTAGTTGCAAGCAAGAAATTTCACACTATGAAACTTTTATACACAAAATTATTAAACATTCTGCATGTCAGTCTATGTACATAAGGTGTATATGAAACCTAAATTAATTTCTTTTTTAAACTTGAGCCTCATCCCCAAAATCTTTCACTATATAAGTGGATATTCCAAAATCCAAAAATATATGAAATCCATTGCTAATACTAGGCATTTTAGATAAGGGATGTTTAATCTGTATATATGTGTTCATATCCTATATTAATTCCATTTTCTGTAATTCTATATTCTGTAAACTTTGATTAGGCATACTAGTTTAAATGACACTGAGATTACATGTGCTGAAAATGCATATTAACAATACATTTTATCATTCATGTTTTTTTTAAATATTTATTTTTTAGTTGTACAAAACACCTTTTTTTGTTTATTTATTTTTATGTGGTGCTGAGGATCGAACACAGGGCTTCACATGTGCTAGAAGAGTGCACAACCCCAGCCCTATCATTCATGTTATACTTAAAAGAACAAATCAATATAACTATTTTCCAAGATATTTCATCATGTTGCCGTAATTAAATTTCTTGTCTTCTGACAAAAGATTACTACATCTTAAAATATCTTAGCAAACCATTTAGTCTGATTAAGCACAGAAGGAGACAGAAAAACACTGGTAGAAGCAAGACACTCTAAGTTATTTTATGCATATTTGTGTAAACTCTGAACTGCTCTTCATTTAGACTCCCAAGTCTACCTTTGTCATAAAATATCCCCTCGATTTAATTTTCTTTACCGAATCAAGTGGTTGTAGAACAGAAGGCTTTTGTAGTCCCTGAGGGACCAAGAACACCTCTGGAGAGCCTTTCTTCCCTACTGAGCTTGGTCTCTTTGTGTTTTTAGGTCATCATTACAAAGTAGTCCCAGTGGTTTTAACAAGAAAATGTCATGGAAAAGCCCTTTTGTGTGGCACCAGAAGGTGGTCGGTCTTATAGACGGTAGTACTCCTACAAAGAGAGGAAGTGATGACAGTCACAGCTCTCTCCGTGCCACATGAAGACTATTCATGAATATATATAAGCAAAATTCTCCCTTGGCCCATTGTCCCTGGATGATATCACATTAGCTCCTCTTCTTCCCTGGTGCCTGCAGGCAAAGGATGTGGTGATCTAGCTTCATGCATATGGTACCCAGAACCCCACTCCACCAACCACCCGGGAGGTCATCAAGATTGTGAGCTTCAGGTGTCATAGGTTAGGTTGGGTTTGCCCACAGAGAAAATCATTTGCCCTGGGGGATTCTTTAGACAAGTTGTAAAGGGTAAATAAAGATGCATCCTGATCTTCACCCACATGAGTCCACATATTGGTGCAATGCTGACCCTCGTCAATTTCTTACAGGCATCAGACAAAGAAATTGTTTGGGTCATGCGAATCACCGTGTTTGTGTTTGGAGCATCTGCAACAGCCATGGCCTTGCTGATGAAGACTGTGTATGGGCTCTGGTACCTGAGCTCTGACATTGTCTACATCATCATCTTCCCACAGCTGCTCTCTGTGCTCTTGGTCAAGGGGACCAACACGTACGGGGCTGGGGCAGGTTACGTTTTTGGGCTTTTCCTGAGAATCACTGGAGGGGAGCCATACTTGTACCTGCAGCCCTTGATCTTCTACCCTTGTTATTACTCTGATAAGAACGGTATCTATAACCAGAGATTCCCATTTAAAACACTTGCCATGGTTACCTCATTCCTAGCTAACATCGGTATCTCTTATCTAACCAAATACCTATTTGAAAGTGGAACCTTGCCACCCAAATTAGACGTATTTGATGCTGTTGTTGCAAGGCACATTGAAGAAAACATGGATAAGAAAATTCTGGTCAAAAATGAAAATATTAAATTAAATGAACTTAGACCTGTGAAGCCTCGCCAGAGCGTGACTCTCAGCTCAACTTTTACCAATAAAGAGGCCCTTCTTGACATCAATTCCAGTCCAGAAGGCTCTGGGACTGAAGATAATTTACAATGACACCATCTAAATAAAATACTGCTTTTGCAAACAGAGCACTATAGTAGGATAGTCCTGAAAAGATGGTTCATGGCACATATAATACATATTAAAATTATAAACAACGTTCAAGAGAACAAAATCCTTGCAAAAAATATGAATATGTACTAAAGGAGAGATTCAGGAAAAGTAATGTGCAATTGCACAAATACAGACTAAGCTAGAAGGAAGCAGCTATGAATTTTATTTTATTTTTAAATTTCATTTTATTTCTCATCCATAGTAGTTTCTATTTTGACACTAGATAGTTTTGTTAGAAATATAAAAATGAAAATGCCCCAAAGAAAATATGGCCCAATTATTTATCATTTTTATGGAAAAACAGTGTGCAGATGAAAGAGCCTAAGAAAGGAAATTGGATGATTTTGATCCAAACTTTGTTAATGCACTTTTTAGTGACCAGTGTTAATGCACTGGTGAGTCAGATTGTCAGACTGTGGAACTCATAGCTACTCTGATGAATGATGTAATGAGTTAATCAGTTGATTTTTCTTGATATGATGATTAACCCCTTCTTTCGTGGTCTGAACTGAAACATTTGCTGAATATGCAATCTCCACTCCCCGCCTCAAGCGCAGGGGATCCAACCCAACGTCTTGAGCATCTTGACAAGTTCTCTGCTGCTCAAATACACACCCAGCCCTGTAATCAGTCATTCTTTGAGTAATGGCATGTATTTTTCGGAGCACAGGCAAAGCAAACACACAAAAAATATTTCATAGTGGCACTTTTTTATGTGCAAGATGATAGAAAAGAGAGATAATTTTGGAAAAAGAACACTGGGATTCTTTGAGTCCATCCATAACTAACATGTGTGTAGATAATTATACCTGGAGCATAGCAAAATTATTAGGTGAGTTTACAGCAATAAATCAAGAAGGACATTAAACAAAAAGTGATACGAAGAGATAAAAGACACATTTTTATCTTCAACTGAAGTATATTCAGTTTTGTTGCATGATAAAAGAAATAGTATTTTGGGTAACTATTCAAATCAGGATTGGAAGTGAAAATGGGTAAGGAGCAGTAGCTACTTAATACCATTATGGTTGATAAGAGACAGACTACTAGATTAACATGTATTAACAGAAGTTCCCAAAGCTCCTCCTAATAGTAAAATTGGAAAAATGAATCACACTTAATGTTTTATATTCATTAATGTGGTGACCTAGTATTAAGGGATCTGCTCTGTGGCACTTTTTTGCATAAACCAGGTTTAGATATTGGACGGAAATTTTATATTGAATTTTAAAATGTGACCAAATTGGAAAGTAAAAATAAGTTCTAAAAGGAAGAAGCCATCAATTTTAACACTTGATGTGTACATAGTTTTCATGAGGTCAGTCATTATTATTTTACTCCTTTTCTGGAGTTAAAATACATACATATACATATATATATATATATATATATATATATATATATATATATATATATATAAAATAATGGTTTTTATCCATTATAGAATTATAAATTCTTTGACCACCAATCATACGTTATTGAAATAACTGGAGCTGTATTGACAAAATCAGAGCAAATTTATGAGCTGAAAAATATTCTGGGAATTCTATTCAATAAAGAAAGCTAGTCTGAATTTTGAAACAGAAGCACTTTTTTCAAAAAATATTCCTTTTTGTGATTCATAAGCAAAATGTTGTTAACTCCATGTCTGGAATTAAGTCTATACAATGAATAGAATAGAATTTTTTTTTTAAGTTTCAATTAGAATTATCTCAAAACAAATATTTTCTTCATTATAAAAACAAGTTAAATTCGCAAGGTAGTTTGTTAAATGTGAAATGAAATCATTTTACATATTGTCATGTCCTATATATTTACAGTACTTTATTGAAACATGATAATAAATATGACAATGCATTCAAATTTTTTAATGAAAACCATATATACCTAAATGAAGATAATTTTTTATTCATATATTTTTTGAGGATCTACTTAGTACTGTGGAGTACTTGTGAGGCTTATACTTTTGGAAACTGAGTACAGGAATCCAAGATACTGAGACATGATTGAGAAGAGAGCCAGGGAAAGGAAATTTATTAGAGAAAAAAACAGATAAAAACATATGACATGTAAAAGTATTGACTAATGGGGACTACAGTTCCTGGAAAACTGATATTCCACATGTACCATGCACCCAAATAGCAACTCTGTCCATTACATCATGTAACATTCGTCTCAGCTCATTGAGGTACAGGTATACACTATTAGCATCAGGAAGCACATCATCTACACTGTAGCCTTCAATAGTGGGGCATACTCTCCACAGACATTGCTTTTAACAATTTTCTTGAGTAACAATTGTTCTAACAACCATATTTAAATTCTGTGAAAAAAATAATTAATATTGATAGTAAAATTTCTTCCCATTTAATTCATTTTGTAAAAATAAAAGATACATGGAAATACAAGGTTTAACCTGTCCAACTATTAAAACCAGTTAAATAATTTAAGTTAAAAGATAATGGACTTTCATTTAATCCATTATTTCCCATCTGTTCTCAAACTAGGTATATAAAAAACTAATGTATTTTCAGATTTATAAATGCACTAAATATTAGCAAGTGATTTTTAAAGTGCCAAAATGTCAAAAGGAATGAAACAATCTCAATATCTTTATATATCTGCACATTCAGGCATGAACTCCCCTTCAATTTCCAAGGAAGATGGAGGAGACCCGGCTCTGTTTTGTCATCATGAGTAATGTAGATGGTGTTGAATTTTTCCAGCCTTATTCAATGTACCTTTAAACTTCATCCTCAATGAAAATAAGTTACCCAGAACATTTTAGACACCGACTATATTAACCTTTGGAGGCAATACCTGTGGCTAAAGCATTAGAATAAAACACATTTTCATATTTTGCACTGATTGTAACATGTTTCTTGGGTAATTTTAATGCTTTTTTTCCCCAACCCACATTCAAAACTTCAAGCTTGTTGCTGGACTGATATATAAAAAACAAGCTTTCAAATACTCAGTGTCAAAAATTAAACTTCATTGCTACACTTACAAGTCATAAATTTTATGTGAATATCAAATGAATGTAAGCTTGAAACAATTAAATTTGATGTAATGGCTATTGGCTTTTTTATTTGAAAATAATGAATTAGCAATATATTTTAATCATGAATTATGAATTTTTCCTTTTTAGCTTTCAAAAAAATTTACTCTGGTATAATATATAATTTATTATGTTTTCTATAATGTATAATTTATTATAAGTTTGCTACTGAACAGACAGATGCATATAATGGTCCTAAATCATATATTTCTGTCTGTCAAAATATTATATCAAGTTATGCTTAAAATAGATTTGCAACTATACATGTAAATTTTTAAATGTAAACGTATTGTATTAAATTGTGCTGGTGCAATTCAGAATATCATTGTCCAATTTTGACTTTTTGGGGACCTCTCTTAAAATAAATATAAATGGTGCTTGAAGATAGTCATGTAATGGAATTGAAATGAACCATCTCATTTCTGAGGATAAGCAAATGTTATATGGAAATAGCATACCTTGCATTGATCTTAGGCCAATATACAGTATCATATCTCCTAACGAGATGTAAATTTTCTTTCTTTCAAAAGCTGTTCTACCACTATGCACAACTTTCTTTGAATCAAAGAAATTGGCACACAAAATATCTATTGTATTAACAAAAAGAAGATGTAAATCTTAAAAACCAAATAGCTGTCTGATAGTTGTGGATATAGTACATAAATCCAGTCACTAAGTGATGAACTGTTCCTAATTATGCTATAAATATTCATTGCATATCTCTTATATAACTCTTCAAGGGGGTCTTTAAAAATGAAATCATATATACTCTCAAGAGAACTTCGAAGTCTTATGCCTTTATCAAAACCATTAGTGTCTTTGGGTGGAAGGACCAGAATAAGCTTAAGAAGGACCAAATGAAAGAATAAGTAGTTACAGGAGGGAAACATCACACTCACTTGTCCGTCATTGTGGACATTCTTCTATGTGTCCATAGTAAGCATGCATTTTTGCATTATCACAAATCTATGCTACAGGGGGGATTATTAGGACCCAGGAAAGAGTAAGTATCAGTATCAACACTGGAGATAGTGTATGTTAAACATCATGGGAGAGAGCACTTTCCTAAGATAGACATTCTTGAAAGAGACCCAGGGAGCCCCAGAAAAATGATGATGATTTTTCCATTTAAATGATGATGAAAAACAATGATGATTTATAGCATTTAAAATACAACTATCTGAGGAAAAACTCCCAAAGAGTGAAAATAGTCATGTTGGATTATTTAAGTTCTCTAAAATCAAGGAGTATAAGGTAACTCTGTTTTGAATTTTGGTTGGTAAATTATAGTTACCTTTGTGGAAGAGGTACTACATGATGTATTTTTGGAAGCAAAACAGTGTTGACTTATCAATTTATGATTTAGAAGTAGTTAAACAAAACCCACAAGCCAGGTAGGGTTTAAATCTAATGGTAGAACAGTCGGTGGTCTTGAAAGGGATCATGGTGAAAAGGCCCCACTGTCCTGTGAATGCATCTGGAGCAGGCAAACACCAAAAGATGACCAAGGAATCACTTCTGAGCCTTAATATGGAGGGAGGTTCCTGGGAGAATAATTGAAATACTCAGGATATCACTTTTATCTTTAAGGCTTCTGATTTAGACTGTCAAAGTCTCTCATATTTTCAGATTTCGATTATCTTCTTATTTGGAAGCCATTCAAAGAATTGCAGCAAAATTTTATAACAGTGGTCAAGAATAGAGCCATAAAGAAAGACACATATGGCCTCCATAGTTGTATGCTCTTATCTAAGTCACATAACCATAGGGGAATGGCAAGTATCTGTCATTAGTTAAGTTATATGAGGCATTCAAAGTAATGTGGTAGAAAACGCTTAAAATGTGTAGAGATGTGGAATAATAAATACAGCACTCCAACTGGGAAAAATGTGGAAAAAACATATGTAGCTATTTGGGAAATCATTTTGACTTTGAACCTTGTCTTTTATCCAACTATTTATCAGCCTAGATTTACATTAAACAGGAAGAAAATGGAGTCACTTTTTAAAGCATATTAATGGAGAGATCATATTTGTTTTACTTGTTTTTTTAAACATTTTTATTAGTTGTTAAGGAATTTTGTTTTTATTTCTTGGTATGTGGTCCTGAGGATTGAATCCAGTGCCTCACATATGCTAGGCAAGCGTTATACCACTGAGCCACAATCCTAGCCCTTTAATTTTTTTTAGGACATGATTTAACAGAATTCTCATGCTATATATGCAGCCAATTTGTGCTCCATAGTGACTTAGGCAAAGTTTACATCTTAATTTACATTGGATTTTAGAGCAATACCACCTTCTAAGAGTTCTTTGGGATAAGAGTGAGAAATAGAGAAAATCCATTGAAGATTTGCAAGTTAAGAAAAGTCAGTGAAAATTTCTTTAGTTGTCATGTGTATTTCTGATCTTTTCCTTAAAAACCATAAAATAATTCAAAATATTTTTTAAAAAGGTATAAAAATAACAAGAGATTGCAAGAGTAATTTTCTAAATTTGAGAACTAGCCAAATGGTCATTTAAAGTTTATAAACCTGTGTGTTCTGGGTCGGGTGGGAAATCAGTACGAGCCAATCAAGATTTATATGAAATTCAAAACACAAAGATCAAAAAGTATTGCAAACCATATTATTCTATATAGGTTAAAATGTCCCAGGCATTGTTGGCCATCGGCATAGAATGTAAGCTATGACTTAAGTGCAGGAAACAATGTGGGCTGAACCATGAAAAGCCATTGCAGCACCAAACACATTTGTTCGTGTTCACAGAGCTCAAACACACACAATGGACATTGCATGATCTGCTTTTTGTGAGTCAACATCAAGTACAAATTTAGCCCTTAAAAAAATAATCTAACTTACATAGGCTTCTATTTTATACCAATTCCCTTTTCATTTCATTTTAGACAACAAAATTTCCATTAAATAAAAATATATATAGCAAATTCTTTCCATATTTCATTTTTTTTTCAGAGAAAACCACAAAGACCTAGAAAGTAGGTTTTTTAAATTAAGATATAAAAATGTAACATAAATAAAAACACTTTTCCACCTCCTAATTTTTTAGACCTCTCATATGTAAACATTCGGATATTAGTTTCTTAGAAGTGTGGCTAAAAATAGAAAAACAACACTGAAAATAAACAAAATTTAAAAATTTTTACAAAATGAAATCTTACGTAAAAGTAAGTTTTCAGAATTCACACTGATGTCCCTTCAGAGTGAACTGTGGAGAGTCCCCTGGCTTACTCCTTAGATTTTGGGAGATGCTGCATTCAGTCCTGGTTTCTCTCTCTTATTCAATCTTGAGTGAGTTAATGAATGTTTCTTGGTCTCAAATCATTCTCTGTAAATTATACAAACTTCTGTAAATGATCTTTAAGGCAGCTCTCTGGTTTGAAACTTAACACCTGCATTGCTCACATCTGCCCTCCAGGTCACTCCAGAAACATTTAATTACTCCTACCAGAAAAAAATTGAATTATTTCAAGGTCTCAAATTTAGTGTTCATTGCAACTTGAAGTATTCCCACACTCATACCATTGGCATTCCCAGGTGATTACTGATACCACCTCCCTTAGGTAACTATCCACTTTCTCCTCCTAAGAGATAAAGTGGGATGCATTTTTATAATTAGATAAATAACAAGTCATCCACCCCCTCCACATCCATCACATCTGAGATGGATAATTTACCTGTATTTGTGTGTTCAGACTATCACGTGATGATAACAATATATAGTTAAGGCTTGCGATAAATAAATTTCTCACCTTTCTAGCTACTTGGCAAAAATATCAGGCATGGGACAAATCCAAAATCCCCAAAAAGTGTCCCCTTGAAATTTTTTTTTTAAAGAGAGAGTGAGAGAGTGAGAGAGTGAGAGAGAGAGAGAAAGAGAATTTTTTTAATATGTATTTTTTAGTTTTTGGCGGACACAACATCTTTGTTTTGTATGTGGTACTGAGGATTGAACCCAGGCAGCACACATGCCAGGCGAGCACGCTACCATTTGAGCCACATCCCTATCCCCCCCTTGAAACTTTTGACCTATCTTAGCCCACTCTAGAACATCTGCCTCTCAACCTATGTTGAATTGTCTAAAATCTATAAACCCTTGAAATACTGTGTTATTTTCTATATGTGTTTCCTCCATTTGTTTATTATTCAACAAATTTTTATTGTACTCCTGCCATATGCTGTTTTAGAACTTGAAGATACACATATAAGTAAAAATGTCAAGGTCCTTTTGTTTAAGCAGTTTGCATTACACTTAGGAGTGGGAATGAGTGCTAAGGGGAGAAAGAGTAACAAGGTAACTAACAAATGAGGAGAACAAATGGGGTGTAATGGCTGGAAAGATGGAGGAGGAAGGGCACTTTAAATTGTGCAAGCATGGTAGACCTGCAGAAAGAACTGGCTTAAAATGAAATTTGAATGAACAGAGACAGTCTGCAAGTGTAGAGAATGATGGATCAGGTGGGAGAATAGGAAGAGGACCATCCCTCAGAGAGAAAATGGAAAGTCATTCCAAACTATTGTTCCTTTTTACCAGTGTGCTGCCATCTGGGGGCCGATGCCTGGATTCTGAACACATGTGTATTCTGACAAGCTTCTTACTGAGTTGAGTCACCATACCTTATCCCAATCTTTCTAAATTGAACCTCTGATTATGATCAACATACAGTATCCTCCCAAGATCTCCTTTATCTTCCCTTTTCTTCTGTCACACTGACATCTTAGTCTTCGATGCTTCAAACACCAGGTGGAGAAAGTTGAGAAAATGCATGAAATTGAATATATGGAAATACAGAACTGAGTAAAGAGCAAGAAAATGAAAGCAGGATACTGACTGGGAAACAACTATAAAAAGAGACTAAAGGACAGAACAAGGACTAAACTAGGGCAGTGGCCACCAGCATGTACAGGATAGAATGAATTGGAGAGAGAAGCAATAGATTCTCTAGAAGCTTCAGCAGGCAAATTCCAAAGATTTAAACCTATTAGGGTGTGAGCACATTAATGTGCAAGAGAAAGCCAGGAGGAGCTTGTATGGGAGAGTGATTAATCACTTTCCTATATACAGTTTTGCCTCAGTATCCACGCGGGGATTGGTTCCAGCATCCCCTCCCCACTACCCTATGCATACCAAGACCCATGATACTCCAGTCCCTTAAACATAATGGCATGGTATTTACATATAGCGTACTACACACACACACACACACACACACACACACACACACACACACACATCCTCCCTTACGATTTGAATCATTTCCTGCTTAGTTGCAATGTAATTGCTGTGGAAATAGTTGTTATACTGTGTTGTTTATGGAATAATGACAAGAAAAATTCTGTACATGTTTACCACAGACACAATTTTTTCTGCATAATTGGTTGAATTCATGGTTGTGGAATTGGCAGATAGGAGAGCTAACTGTATTCAATTTTGGCTGTTTATACAAATTCTGTATAATGGAATATACACAAAAGACTTAAAAACAGAACATTACAGGGACATAGCCACATCAATGTTTATAGCAGCACAGTTCACAATAGCTAAACTGTGGAACCAACCCAGATGCCCTTCAATAGATGAATAGATAGGAAAACTTTGGTATATATACACAATGGAACATTACTCAGCACTAAAAGAGAATAAAACCATGACATTTGCAGGTAAGTGGATGGAGTTGGAGAATATAATGCTAAGTGAAGTTAGCCAATCCCCCCAAACCAAAGGCTGAATGTACTCTTTGATATGAGGATGTTGACTCATAATGGCATAATGGTGATAGGCAGAGGGAGCAGGGGAGAAATGGAGGAACTCAAATAGGGCAAAAGGGAGGGAGGGAAAGGGAGAGGGCAGGGGGTAAGTACATGTATGAAGACACGAATGGTGTGAACATACTTTGTCTACAACCAGTGTTGTGAAAAATTGTGCTCTATTTGTTTAAAATGAAATGAATTGCATCCTGCCACCATGTATAACAAATTAGAATGAATAATTAATTTAATAAAGACAAAAAATTATAATTGAATAATTTAATAAAGATAAAAAGTTTACATTCTAGGCTTATGGAATGAATGAGTCTTTTACCTAGAACACTGGTTCTTAATCCTGGATGTACATTAGAGACAGCCAGGAAGATTTTGCAATACATTGGGCTAATTGATTCAGAATCTCTGGAAGCAGTGCTTAGCATCACTGTTTTTCAAAACGTTCTTCATATCATTCTAATATGTAACTAAGATTAAGAATAACTGGAAATTGATGGAATATAAGGAAGAACGGGCTATCAAAACCTGGAAATTAAAGTGTAGCTGATTTTTTCTTAAGGAATTGCAAAGCTACTTTTAATACTTCAGGGTCTGCCCCCCACAGGAATAAAAAAACACGGAATGGCTAATCCCCCTCGCACTCAGGAGTGGCTCAGGGGGAGAGAGGCTACCTGAGGGTAAGGAAGCACAAAAGGGACTCAGGGCAAAGTGGATGCCATTGGTATGGGGACCTTTGAGCACTACAGGAGGAAAGACAAGCATGGTGAAACTGGCCCCCCAGGCACACAGGCAAAGGGCGAGAGGATTGGAGACAAAGCCGCAAAGCTACTTGGGTTTCTCCTTCTTCTCATTTGCCTTTTTCTGCTAATGTTGCATGATCTCTGAGTCCCCCTGTTTCAGGGTAACACCCAATAGCCGTCATCTTAGCACTTTCTTTTAACCGAGTTGCTCTGCTTTTTTCATATTCTTCTAGCAGGTGGGCAAGCCTATGCTGGTTACTGCGGGTCCTGGTGACAGCAGCCCTAGATGATTCTTTCTATATTTGACCTACAGAATTATAGATTCCAATATAATTTCACCTAGCAAGGAAAATAGACATTGAATAAATGATCTTAAGAGTGAGAAATGCTATAAAAGGAAGAATGCGTACATGTGGAAATGAATAAAAAGGGAAAAAAATCCAGTTTGTGAGGTCAGGAAAGGGTAGTTATCCCTTATTGCTTAACACAGTGAAATGATAAAGTTTCATGCATACAATAAGCAATAGTTAACTGTCTTCAGACCACCCAGTAATTACCAAATCCAACTAAAGTAAATCAGGACTTGAAAAACCAGCCTCTATCTCAGAACAAAGCCTGTCCAAGGAAGAGACATGGCCTTTGTCCTTGGAAAGACCCACAGAGAACTCCTAGGCACATTCCCACCCTGATAAGTTGTTTATCTACAAATAACAGGAGAGATCTGCTGTGCCAGGTGTCCCTGACTCAGTCAGGCTAGGTGGGGATCCATAGCAGCCCCCTAGCAGCCACCAATCAGCATGAGACAGGGAAATACCTGGGATGCCAGATGACCCTTCCAGTTTATGGTGGTTGATAACAAGTTGGGAAACCATGTAGTTCAGCACGTACACCCCTCTTGGCTTAAACCAATCAGTTCAAACAAATACCCATTTTGTACTGACCAATCACCCCTAGACAACTTGTTCCCGCCAGTGAATGTACTAATCATGTTTTAGAGTTGATTTATTTGATTTTCCCGTGGTGTGTGATGATTTGCTATGATGTATGTGAAGTCCCTGCCCTCTCCAAAAAATGTATAAAACTGCTGCAAACCCTGAGCTCGGGGCCTCTCAGCATCACCAGTTGCTGTGTGTGTGCATGGAGGACCGAGCTAGCTCGCAATAAACATCTCTTTGCTGCTTACATCGATCTTGGGTCTCTGGGGTCTTTAGGGGTCCTGAATTCGATCATAACATATGGGGGTTTGCCCGGGATCCCCCTAATAATCCTACCCAGACACCCCAATCAAGAGGTGATGAAAACCCAGCCGGTAAGTAAAGGCATTGCCGATGTGTAAGTTTCTCTACTCTGGATGCATGCAGTAATGGTTTTGTGTGGTGAGGTTGGCAAAAGGTCCAGGTGGACGCACCGGAGGGCAGCCGACGGGGTTTGTGGGAGACGTCCCCAGCCCCTTTCTGGGTTCTGAGTGGATTGCCTGTAATAAAGTATTTTGTGAAGTATTTGGTAAAGTATTTTGTAGCTGACGGATCCGCGGTCTGCCTGAGCCTTTAGTTTCTGGGTAGCAATCCATGACGCGCTGCAAATTCTGTGGCCGCGCTGTGAATTTTGTGTTATGTGTTTTTGTTTCTATTGTCCTGTCTGTCTCCACCCCAACACCCTGGCAAGAGAACTAATCTCCCAGTCTGCGGTTGTCAGACCCAATCTGAGGGGGATGCTCCCCAAATCCGTTTGTCTGAAGGGAAGGCCCCAGTTGGCTTGGGGCCAACACTCACTCTCGTTTGACAATCTGAAAAGGGAATCTGTGTCTTTGTGTGTCTTTGTGTGTCTTTTGTCTGTGTCTCTGTTAAGTGTGATGGCATTGTTTTACTTTGGACAGATGCAGAGTCCCAAATTCCAATCTGCCTTAGATGTGTGGAGGTAAATTTAGCTAAATTTTAGCCTAAATTGTCCCTAGTATGCTTCTCCTGTAACGGACCAAAAGTCAATAGAACTGCCAGCTTTTCTGTTCTGACCTCTTACACCCCTTTTAGCTGTGTTTTAAAGAACTTTGATAAAATACTCCCCTTTGTTAAGTGAGATTAGGGAAGCAGTGTTTCCTTTTCTTCCTGTAGTTGGCTTGAGTGCATCCACTGCAGAGGGAAAGGCCTGCTGTGGGTCTAAGAACTTTGATATCTCGCTTTAACTATTCTCAAAACCCTATCCTCATTATTAAATTGGCATTAATTGGCTTTGGGGATGGGAACCGAACTTTCAATCATAAATTTTGGCACCCCAGAGGGGACTTTAGAGGAGTCCCCACTCTGCCTTCTTGGGGAAGTCTAGCACTCAAAACAACTGCAAGCAGAGGATGAACTTTTTGGGAGCTCACTACTGAAAAGTTAGTAGATATGGAGAGTGCCTGGTGCCTGGGGTCAGACCAAACCAGAGGAACTAATCCTGTAAGTAAAAGGGGGGACTGAAGGACTCCCAGCAGCTGCCAAAGACATTTTCACTTTGGGGAAATTTCTCATTCCTTCCCTGTACTATAAGGATTGCTCCATCTCTGTCTACTTAAAAAGAAGGGACACTGAATACCGTAAAGTCATCACACTGAGCCCCTTGATTTTACACCTGTAGTTGCCCCTATGTGAGAACATCTGGTCCACTCCTGAGGAAATCTATGGTGCCACTGATGTAGAAGTCATAATTAAATGGGAGTTAAAAACCTGGAGAGATTTTCTCTTATCTGGTCTGTTTTGAAGGTTAATATAGATTGATTCTTGGAGATGATCTTGGCTGAATGTGTGTCTAAAAGATGTTGTTTCATTGTAACAATCTGGTATCTGAATGGGTATTTGAAGCATTGTACAATCTTGCAGTTAAAAGTTGGGTTTAAGTAATTGTTTAGTTTGTTATTTCAGATAGTTCATGCTAGAAAACTTAAATACTTAGGATGGAACATTAAAAGAACTCTACTTCCAAGTTGGCAAGTAACTCCCAATCATTTAGTTTTATTTTTTCATCAACTTTTGAACTGGGTAGCCTGAAAAGATTTCACTAGGTGTACCAGTATATTAACTTGGGCAAGGATAATAAATTATGATATGATATCTGTTCCCCTCAGTGTGTAAGAGTCAGGAAAAGAAAGTGTTGAATTGGAACGTTGGTCTGGCTTATTAAAATGACATTAAATAGCAACAGTCTAAAAATTTTCAAAGCTTAATTTTGGATATACATGGTAGTGTGTGGTTCTCTTTTGAATTTTTTTTTCAGGTGATTTAATGTAACTTAGTACTACTTTAGAAACTTCAGAACAAAGGAAGTAGCTTAATGATCCTGAAGGAATTTCTTCTGATGGTAACTTTTATATTATCAAATAAGATCCTATTTTCAGTTTTGTGTGAGCAAGTTTTACTAGTGTAGAACGATGTAAAGGTATAAAATTTTGAGAATTGTATCTTAAACTTATATCTTAATTTTCAACATCCCAACCTAAAAATTGTGACTTATGGTTAAAATGCCTTAGGCATGAGGCTTCTCCTCAGAATTCCAGTTTTTCTTGCTCCTTCCAGACATCAGCCAGGACTTAAGTTGAAATTCAAATAGAAGAAGCCTGGGGCTCAGTAGGAGACTGAGCTGAAGCCCAAGGAAAAAAAAGTAAAGGTGTCTTTTAAATGAGCTCAAACTAGATTAAACCAAAAAGTAAATTGTGTGGTATTTACTAAAAACTGGCCAGTCATTTTTTTTTCTAGGACTTTTGCTTTTTCTTAATTCTGTTGTCTTTTTTTTTTTTTTTTTTTTGAGCTCATGATTTTGATCCTACAGACAAGTTAATGTTTTCTGATCAGTTCTATTTTTGACCAACTGTGGAGTTTTTAAACATTGTAATGGAGATTTCACCTGAAAAAACAGCTACAAGGCCTTGTGTATGTGTGCACCCTTGTGTTATGTGTTGTATGTCGGTATGTCTGTATGTGCGTATGTCCATATATCATGCAGTTATATGATAATTGGCAATATATGAGGAGCGCTCATAAAAAATTTAAAAAAATGGATCCAAATATCTTCGATTCACGTGATTCAAATGGTTCAATTTAAATTGGGTAAACAGATAAAAGTAAAGATGTCTTTAAAATTAAGCTTATAAGTTTTTCTAGGTGTTCAAAAAGACCCTAATAAAATGTTAATGTCTATGAAATAATCTGCTTAAATTCAGAAATTTACAAGTATTTTTTTCAAAATGTGAACAGAAGGAGGTTAACAGATGGAAAAGAGAAACTAGAAGGTTCTAGATATGGATTTAATAGAGGGAAAATATGTTTCTGGATAAGAGAGTCTATGTGAAGTAATTAAGAGGGTTTAAATAAGTGATAAAGTTTGTGTAAGTTGGTTATATGCATAAATTTTTGAGAAAGTAATCTTAAAAAGAAATTAAAAAGCATACAACTATGGTTAAACAACAACTGATATTTTTCAATATTGTAATGTTATTTGTTTAAAAGCTAAACTTGGTTAATATAAAATCATCAATGTAATTATGGTGCTATTAATGTGCTCATATCTTCCAGGTATACAAGTCTATAAAGTAGAAGCTTCAAAAGAGCATTATATCAAGCTGGTGTTCTAAAGTTGTATGGTAATTTTAGGCTTAAAAAACAACATGTTGGAGATTTATTTATATCATTTGTGTTCTATAACTGGACTTGTTATCAATAAGATATGTAAAGTTCTATGTTACTTTTTACACTGAGATAGAATTTAAATGTATTTTTAAGTTAATGAGAGCCTAATCTGTGTGAAGGTTTTATTGCAAAACACAAAAGTACATTACTACTTTTCTACAAAAGGTTAAAAGCTTTCGGCTTTTCTTTAATTCATGTTTTAGATGTGATATTTATTGTGTTAGCTAATATTCATGTGAACTTGAGCAACAATTTATGTAGGCTTTATAAAATGATGTTTAAAAAGCAAAGATCAGCTTCAGAACTACAGTAATTAAGATTTATGAAGAACCCCACATTACCTGAGATAAGACTCTATGTCCCATCTCACTACATGTAAAAGTGACTATGGAAGAAGTAGGCCAGATTTCAGTACATTTAAAGTTGTGTCCAAAAGTTGTTTTTTTGTCATGATTACCAGGATCTCAAACAGGGGATTATAATGTATGACTCCACCAAAATTCTAGGTAGCTATTACATGAACTAAATATGTTTTTAACACACAACCTGAGTTAATATAAGATAAGGAGTTATCACCTACAAGATAGAGAGAGAGACATTAAAGCCCAGTACTCTTAATATAAGGCTGTTTAAACTTATTTGCTGGATGTTTAAGATTAAGTTTTAATATTAAAGTTAAATTAAAGGGCCAAGAAAACCAATATTTGGCTCTTGCCCTCTTAGTCAGTCTGAATCAGGGAATAGGGGACTTCTCCAAAGAGCTTTGCAACTCTGGGCCTCATAACATTAATCTCATTAATCTCTGGGAGATTAATGAGACTGCTGGAGGACAGAAAGCCAATCAGTGCATTTGCTGTGAAGAGGAGGGTCATCAGAGAAGAGAGATATCCCTGATGCTTCTAAGGGAAGCCACATGGTCAAGCAAGGCCTGGACCCATCTTAGCGCAAATGGCACTAGCGGAACTGAGAAGCTGCTGTAAAGTTCCCCGAAGACTCCCAGGGAAACTCAGCTGACTGTTAACAATAGATAGAAACAAAAGTCAGTTCGACTTGCTTCATCTTAAACACTTAGCAAAGACAGTCAAAGCCAAAACACAGCTATTTCTGGACATTTTAAATAATAATAATAGTTAAATGTAACTTCCATGAATAAGTAAACTGGAGGCTGCAAAAGAGATTCTTAGGAAGGAATGCCTGATAACTATCAAAAGAAACTGCCAGAATAGTTTTAGTTTAAGGCCCACAGATATTCCTAACCTACACAGGTAGACTTGGTGTTTGCTAGTATGAGTATCCAGGCCTAAGTAACAGAATTAAAGATAGACACAAGTCATACTAGTAAAAGGATTTTGCAAGATCAGATGACATTAAATTATTAAACTATATCTTAAGGGGAAGGACATCTGTAACCCTAAAAGTTAAATGTTATGTTTACAGTCCTGGTAACTGGAGATGTTAAAGCCTGGTGAGGGAACTTATGTACAGTGACATGTTCCAGCTGCTGCAACACTTATCCAGTACTCATGGTTTTTGTTTTTCTCATAGAAGCACCCATCCCCAGATGACAACCTGTTTTTCCCCAACCAGACCTCGAATGGAACTGACTTCTAAAAGGGAACTCATGTCCCCCACGTCGTTATCCTCCACGTCATCCATCGTCCCCCATGTCATCGAGCCCCCTCATGTTCAACACCCCTTTTCAGCTCTGAAGCAGCCAGAACGAGCCGTCACCCCTTCTCACCCCTTCTCCTTACAGCAATAAAGTTTCTAAAATTAGGGGAAATAAAGCCAGAAATGGTTAGGCAGTGTAGATAGGTAAATTGAGTCAGGTTGGATCTAGGAGGCCAATTTTAAGTGAGTTTGGGAAGTTGAAGACTGTCCCCTGAGGATTACTGTTTACTAAGATGTAGAGCCTGCCCAAATAGGCCCCCAACTGAGGAAACCATGATTTTCCCAAGTTTCCAGACAAAGGGGGGAATGAAAAACCAGCCTCTATCTCAGAGCAAAGCCTGTCCAAGGAAGAGACATGGCCTTTGTCCTTGGAAAGACCCACAGAGCACTCCTAGGCACATTCCCACCCTGCTAAGTTGTTTATCTACAAATAACAAGAGAGAACTGCTGCGCCAGGTGTCTCTGACTCAGTCAGGCTAGGTGGGGATCCATAGCAGCCCCCTAGCAGCCACCAATCAGCATGAGACAGGGAAATACCTGGGATGCCAGATGACCCTTCCAGTAGTTTATGGTGTTTGGAAACCATGTAGTTCAGCACGTACACCCCTCTTGGCTTAAACCAATCAGTTAAAATGAATACCCCTTTTGTACTGACCAATCACCCCTACCCAACTTGTTCCCGCCAGTGAATGTGCTAATCATGTTTTGGAGTTGTTATTTAATTTTCCCGTGGTGTGTGATGATTTGCTATGATGTATGTGAAGTCTGTGCCCTCTCCAAAAAATGTATAAAACTGCTGCAAACCGTGGGCTCGGGGCCTGTCAGCATCACTAGTTGCTGTGTGTGTGTGTGAAGGACCGAGCTAGCTCGCAATAAACACCTCTTTGCTGCTTACATCGATCTTGGGTCTCTGGTGGTCTTTGGGGTTCCCGAATTCGAGCATAACAAAACCAGGCCCCAAATGCCAATAATAAGAACATGAGTTTCCCTGAAAGGGGTACCTTTTTTTTAATCTTTTTAATTTTATTTTTTTAATTTTTAAATTTGTCTTAATTATTTATACATGACAATAGAATGTATTTATGCACTTTGATATATCATACATAGATGGGATATAATTTCTCATTTTTCTGAGTGTACATGTTGCAGAGTGCTCATGTAGTCACTTATATACAAACAGTAATAATGTCTGTTTCTTTCTACTATTTTCCTATCCCCACATCTCCTCCCCTCCCATCCCATCACTTCCTTCTTCTTAATCTAAGGTAACACTATTCTTCCCTAGTGCCCCCCCCAGTTATTGCAAATTAGCATCAGCATATTAGAGAAAACATTAGGCCTTTGGTTTTATGGGACTGGCTTATTTTGCTTAGCATCATATTCTCCAACTCTAACCATTTACTGTCAGATGCCATAATTTCAGTCTTCTTTAAAACTGAGTGATATTCCATTGAATATATATCCCACATTTTCTTTATCCATTCATCTATTGAGGGACACCTAGGTTGGTTCCATAGTCTAGCTATTGTGAATTGAGCTGCTATAAACATTGATGTGGCTGCATAACTATAGTATGCTGATTTTAAGTCCTTTGGGTATAAATCAAGGAGTGAGAAGAAGGGGTACTTTTGTGATGCTTACACAGACCAGATCCCAGTAATCATAAAATCTGTAAGAACAGGTTTCAGTTAGAACCAGTTGGCATGAGCCAGTGAGACTTGGGATGCCATGCACATGGGGACTAGAAAATCTGGTGTCATCCTGCTGTCAGTCAAAAGGCAAGAGCTACGGGCTGGGGATGTGGCTCAAGCGGTAGCGCGCTCGCCTGGCATGCGTGTGGCCCGGGTTCGATCCCCAGCACCACATACAAAGATGTTGTGCCCGCTGATAACTAAAAAAATAAATATTAAAAAAAATACCATGTTAAAAAGGCAAGAGCTAGACTGGAACCTTCCCTGGGACCTGAAGTAAAACTAGGGAGCAGGAGGGGAACTCTATTTCTTTCCTCTCTTAGAGGACCTATTCTTTCCCTCCTAATAAACTTATGCCTGTTACTCTGATTGACAAGTCTAAAATCTTTCTGGCTTGATTACAATAATTGAGATTTAAAGCGGGACCTTCACACTGCCTCAATTTTGTGTAAGGCCCATGACCTGTAACACTATTAACTCTGATTGTTATCCTAGTCTGAGGTTATAAGGAAAGGTTGGTAAAACACAGTGAGATCTGCATTCATTTCATTGTTAAGGTGATGCTTCTGGTATACCTGTGATTGGATTGTATGTACAGTATAAACATCACCAGAGAATATAACTACATTAGTTTGAGGCAGACTTAGTGGGGTTTCTTGAGTTCAGAATTTTTTTTTTCACAGTGACATATGCCTGTAATTTCAGTGTCTCAGGAGGCTGAGGCAAGAGTATCGCAAGTTTGAGGCTAGCCTCGGCAACTTAGTGAGATCCCATCTCAAAATCAAAGGTAAAATAAAAGGACTGAAAATTTGGATCAGTAATAGAATGGTAGAGTGGGTTCAATTCCTAGTACTGAAAAAAAAAAGGAAGAAAAGGAGCAGAAATTTAAGCTTGTTGTTTCTGCATAGTCAAATGTAGATTTATCAAAGCTTCTGCATTGTCATATGCTATGTTTTTAAAATTAGCATTTAAAATTACTTTTTAATTGATACATAATTATGCATCTTGATGGGGTACAGTGAGATATTTCAGTGTCTAGCGAGATTGGGTGAAAGACCTAAGAAACCTCATTCTACTTGGGACCTCATTTTGCTCTGAAACTTAACCTCTGACCTACTGCAGTCCTAAAAGCTCTGTGAAAACAGTTCTCGGAAAAGCCGCAGATGGTGATCACCTAAGGTAGGCCAAGATATCAGAAATATCTGCAATTCCAGATGGCCCCCACCTAGGTGTGGTGACCAGTATCTAAACTAGAAGCCCTGCAGCGCTTTGCACATACCCCCCTTGCGACATCCTCAAGATTTAAACCAATCAATTTTAAGTGCATCAACCCCTTGAACTAACCAATAATTCTTTCCAGATTCTTTCCCACCACTTGATAAGCTAATCATGTTTTAGAGTTGTTGTTTAATTTTCCCACAGTGTGTGACAATTTGCTAAGAGATGCTATGGTGTATGTGGGGGGGTCCATGCCTTCCCCAAAGAGTATATAAAACTGTTGCAAATGCTTGGCTCAGGGCCTCTCAGCATCACCAGTTGCTGGGTGCATGCTGAGAACCGAGCTAGCTCGCAATAAACACCTTTTTGCATTGATCTGGGTCTCTAGTGGTCTTTTGGGGGTTCCGAATTCGAACATAAGATGGGCACATTCAGGGTGATATGGCTGTAGACTTCAGTGTCTGAATACAAGGTGTAGTGATCAGATCAGGGTCACTGCATGTTCTCACTTATATGTGGAAGCTAATGTCGATCTCATGCATGCAGAGAACATAAGGATAAGAGTCCTTACCTGCAGCCTGGAAGGGAATGGGGGAGGGGGAATCAAGAAAGGGTGCTAATGTGCATGGGGGCGCAATTGGTATGTGTAATAAGAATTGTAATGCAAAAAAAAAGTCCAGTGTTCTTTCAGTGTTCTCTAGCAGAGTAGGACAACTAGGGCTGAAAACAATAGTATATTTCAAAATAGTTACTAGGCAGGATTTTAAATTTTCCCAGTACAAAGAAATGATAAATGCTCAAGATGATTCTGCTGTAGGGCTGGGGTTTGGGCTCAGCGGTAGAGCGCTCACATAGCAAGTGCAAGGCCCTGGGTTCGATCCTCAGCACCACATAAAATTAAATAAAATATAAATAAAGGTATTGTGTTCAAGTACAACTAAAAAAAAAAAAAAAAAAGGTGATTCTGCTGCATTTGAGACATCTCCAATTCTATCCTAGCTGGGACCAGAGGCTGTCTTTCCTGGAGTAAGGAGAGATCAGCTTCATTTTCCAAAACTGTAAAAGATTATAATGGACTCTGAGGGAAAATAAAGTAACTTTAAAAGACACAAAATAGGGGAAAATTTATGGTGAAGGCAGTACAAAGTACCAGAGAATGAGATTTAAGATCTGAGAATTTTACCCAAGTTGGAATGATTATGTCTGGGAGCCTTTGCCCCCAGGAAGAGAGACATGGTTGTATTCCATATCTGTAAGAGGAGAGGTCTGTCTCCCAGGGCTGGGAGCCATCAGCCAAGTAGGTATGACAATTTCCTTGCCAGCGTACCCCCATGTTTCTTTAGTGGAAGGACTTATGAAAATAGAACATTTTGCAGCGACATTGCATGTAAGGTGACCTTGCTCAAGGACCAGGGCGAATCCGTGTTTAGGGTGTTCCCGGTTTAGCATAATCTGAGATTAGGGCGTTCCCCATTTAGAATAGGGTGTATCCTGCTGCCTGAGTTCCCCTTGAGTTCCCAGCCAGAGACTGCGGCATCCCAGCTCTCCCCAGGAAAGAGGTGTGTGCTCACCCGAATCTGGAAAACATTGGACTTTTGTAGTTATAATATTAGACAAGGATTTACTTAGGGAGATGTTATATATATATATATATATATATATATATATATATATATATATATGCAATTTGCATAATATATGGGGCAGCCACAGATGACCAGTGCTCACACAACCTTTGTTAGTCACTTCATAACTACTGAATTCGATATTAACAAGCACAGTAACTTCAAAGAGAAGTCCATCTAATGACATCTGCCAGCCAGGCAACATGGGCTGTCACCCACATAGCTATAATCAGACCTGGGGAGGACCAAGGCCAAAGTGAAGCTGGACATGCTATAAATCCAGCTTAAAAAGAGTTTGCACTTTCATAAGAATAAGTTGAGTTATCATCACTAGAATCTGAACCTGTAGTTGTCAATGAAGAAAGTGCACAATAATCACCACTTATAGAAATTATGTAAAGAAAACAAATCAGCTTCTGTGAGAAGACAACGTGGTATTGTGTTAGTACCCTTCTAATTATATAACCTCTTGTCTTTGAGTCTGTGCTACAGCACAGTTATTTTGGGGTCCATGATGGAATTGCAGTATTTCGTGTCAGGTAAGAGATCACTTATGCAGAGGAATAGCTCTGAATGGAAAGAAAACCGGGATAGATGAAAGACCAGCCTCTACCTCAGAGCAAAGCCTGTCCAAGGAAGGGGGCGTGACCCTTCTCCTTGGAAAGACCTGCAGAGCACTCTTAGGCACATACCCACCCTGCTGAGTTGTTTATCTACAAATAACAGGAGAGATTTGCTGCACCAGGTGTCCCTGACTCAGTCAGGCTAGGTGGGGATCCATAGCAACCCCATAGCAGCCACCAATCAGCATGAGACAGGGAAATATCTGGGATGCCAGATGAGCCCCCAGTAGTTTATGATGGTGGATAACATGTTCAGAAATGATGTAGGTCAGCATGAACACCCCTATTGGCTTAAACCAATCAGTTCAAACGAATCCCCCTCTTGTACTAACCAATCATCCCTACCCAACTTGTTCCAGCCAGTGAATGTGCTAATCATGTTTTAGAGTTGTTGTTTGATTTTCCCGTGGTGTGTGATGATTTGCTGAGAGATGCTATGATTTATATGGGATCCCTGCCTTCTCCAAAGAATGTATAAAACTGCTGCAAACTCTGGGCTCAGGGCCTCTCAGCATCACCAGTTGCTGTGTGCGCATGGAGGACGGAGCTAGCTCGCAATAAACACCTCTTTTCTGCTTACATTGATCTTGGTCTCTGGTGGTCTTTTGGGGGTCCCGAATTCAAGCATAACACTTCCTCAGCCCCCTGGTCCTACTTTTAACCTTACTAACAGACAGACACTGGCACTGCCTACAGAAATATCCTTATGAGTTAAAATCTCACTACCTTGATAAATCCCAATGTGACTAAAGTTTTTCTCAATCAGTACACAGGTAATCAATGTCAATAAA
This sequence comes from Callospermophilus lateralis, assembly GCF_048772815.1. Taxonomy (NCBI): domain Eukaryota; kingdom Metazoa; phylum Chordata; class Mammalia; order Rodentia; family Sciuridae; genus Callospermophilus; species Callospermophilus lateralis. Next base: position 1,837,398 of record NW_027514826.1, on the reverse strand, counting down.
ATCAGTCTCCCTTGCTCTCAGTTAGCACTTTATAACATGAATCAGAACCTTGGGAGTTTGAGCAGGTTACAGTGGACTTGACCTCCCCCACCTCCTCAGGGTTACTAAGCAGAAACCTTCCACATGCAGACATAGAGGAAGCCCTCTGGAATCCCAGTTCTCAAAGCTACTTGTGCCATTTACTGTTTGACAAAAAGGTCCCAGTGACATGGTTGCTACCAGTTTTCTAGAGGGTAAATATGGGGGGATTAGAATTGTGTGAGTCCAGAGACCTTGCCCCTATTTTATTCCCATGAGTTTTTCAAGAATAAGCTTGCTTTCCAAATAGTATATCTTAGAAAGCCCTGAGATCCGAGCTGAAGATCACCAAACAAGAATGGCATATGTAGGGACAGGATATGCCTTTGAATTGAGGCCACTTCAGGAGAAGCAGCATCCCAGTGACCAATGAGACCCACATGCTGAGGCAGGTATTGAGAAAAATCTTTTTAAGGCAGATGAAACACCATGCCTGAATATAAATAAGGTGGTAGGTATTGCATGATTGCCTAGTAAGCCCTTGTTCTTCAAAATGCAACCCTTGTACTCCAGCAGCACTCTGAAATCTGGGAGATGGTTAGAAGTAGAGAATCTCGGGCCCCATCCCAGACCCACTGACACACAATCTGCACTTTATGCAGATCCCCAGGCAATCATTATGAACATAAAGTTTGAGCAACAGCACTCTAACCCAGTGGTGCTCAAACTTGGCTACACATTAAAATCAGTGAGGAAGATTTTTTGAAAAAATCTTAATCTGGAACTCCATCCCCAGAGATGGAGTTAACTAATTGTTCTGGGACACTGAGTGAGCACTGTGATCTTTCAAAGCTCCCCAGTTGGTTCTAATGTGCAGCCAATTTGAGAGCTATGCCTCAGACAGATGACCCTTTCTACAAAAGAGCCAGTGAGAAAAAGCACGTGGTAGGTGTTGTAATATTTGCAGATTCAAATAGATAGGTAGGTGTATGGTGGTGTGTTAGTCAATGTTATATTTCTTGACTAAAATGCTCCCTAAGATGAACTTAAAGGACAAAATATTTATCTTGGCTCATGGCTTCAGGGGTTTAGTCCATGATGGACTGAGTCCACTGCTTTGGGCCCAAGATGAAGTAGAACACCATGGTGAAAGGGCTGGTGGAGATGGGCTACTCTATTCATGGTGGCCAGGAAGTAGAGAAAAAGGAGAAAGATGAACCTTCCCAGGGTACACCCCTTGTGACCTCTTTCCTTAAGCCTTGCCCCACCTGCCTACAGTTAACATCAGTTAGTCCATTCCAACTAGAATTGAGCTGATTGGGTATAGCTCTCATAATTCAATCATTTTATTTCAATATTTCTGCATTTACACGGGAATTGTGGGGAGAAACTTTGTATCAAAGTCATAATAGATGGGATTCCTAGATTCTAGAAGTAAGGGTGAGGGACCCAGGCTCAGGTACACACAAAAAAATTTAACTACTGGTAGATGATCAAGGAAGCCACATAGCACACATAGTAGATAAAAAATGTATAAGGTGGATGGGCAAAGAACAAGACAGAAACTTAGTAAGTAAGATAGTATTATAGGTCAGAGAAGAATTATATTCAGTTCTGCCATGTCTCAATTTAGAAAACACAAATCTGTTCCAATGGAAAGGATGTACTAGGCAGCAACTTGTGCATAATGCAAATTTTGTGTTTCTTACATATGATTTTGTCTACTAGAAACACTATATGAATACTGGAAATGGTACCATGATGAATGAGGATATTGTAATAAACACAATGCCTACAGGCACACACTAGCAATCTTTGTTCTCTGTGTGCTCATTTCTCAGGTCAACTTTTTGTTCATTTCTGATCACACTATTTCTGCACTTCACAATACTGCATAAACTGTACCTCTGTGAAGTCTACTTCCAACCAGGACTGGGGCTTTATCAATATTTAGTGCTATATTTATTGTGGTGTTTATGTCTTTTTTGACTATTGGAAATGTACATATGGTTTTACCATTTTTATTAGATTCTTAATTTTTCATGCAGTAGATGATATTTGGAAAATTGTCTCCAACTCCACTTTTGAATGAGTCCTGTGGAATTTATTATGTCATTTTACATACACAGTCAATTTTTGAAATGCATATATTTCATTATGGCAGAACTTACTTTAAAACTAAGTGATTTTGAGAGAGACTCATTTAACTTCCAAACTAATGCTCAGAAAATTTCCACTAAGGACAGGATTTAATAAAGAGGGTGAAATAGGCCAGTCTCAACTCTGGAATGAGAAAGAAGAAAGTGTTCTGGAACAGGGAGCCAGGAACATCTTGGAAAGCCCAGTGGTGGGCATGGCGAGATGCAGGTTTGGAGGGAAGTGAGTGTTAGCTGGTCAGCAGAGGAAAGGACTCTCTGATGACCTCAAGTTCATAGAGGCAAAAGCCACAAGAAGCCTGCAGATGTAGAGTAGAGCTGAGGTCACTAAGAAGGTGAAGAGTTGGCCCTGCTGCTATGGTTTCAGTGTGGTTTGTCCCCCAGAGATCCATGTTCTGGAATCTTGGTCTCCAATGTAGCAGTTTGGGGAAGTGAAGGGACCTTCAACAGATGGGGTCCACGGGAAGGTAATTAGGTTATTGAGGGAGCCACCCTTGGAAGGAATTCGTTCAGGTCCAGTGGGACCCTGTTAGCTCCTGAGAGAATGGTTTGTGAACAGGGAGACTGGCTCATCTTCTCAATCCCTCTTCTCACATGCTGGTCGCTGCCACTCTGACCCATGCTCCCACAATGGTGCTATCCACCATATTATGATAAAACCAGAAGGCCCTCAGCAAAACTCAGTAGAGAAATTGATTAAAAGCTCCAGATTAGAGAATGAATCCCAAAGACCGTCTCATATCCCAGAAAGTGCACTGCACCGTGCCCCTCCTCAGCCATTACCTCCTCAGACTCCACCAGGCAGCAATCTTAAAATGCTGGTAGATCCTCAAGCACGGCCTGTTATGCCATGTCTCTGGGCCTTTGAGCCATTATTCCCTTTTCCAGTGTTGGCTTGCCTTTTCTTTCTGTGACTACAAACTCACTCATAGTTTAGACTTTACTGAAACATCAACCCAGATAGAATGAATTGCTTGTTTATACTCTTGATTTATTTTTCATATAATTTTCTTTGTGTGTGAATCATAGTTTACCTGTCTACGTCCTAGACTGGTCTGTGAGTTGCACATGAACAAGGTTAATGTTTGTGCAACTTCCAGGGCTCTTTCCCTTAGTTCCTGTTGCCTCTTGCCTGCTTAGCTTTGTACTATGGGGGACACAGGCTCTCTTTCCCAGGTCTCTGTCAGCTAGCTTTCCACTCTGCTCCTCCTGTGGGCAGCAGTGGAGGGAGATTTAAAGGTGGGAGGTGTATCCCACCCCACACTTTTCTGCCTTTAGCAGCTTCTCCAGTAGAACTTGTGTTTCATGCTCCTCCATGGCAATCATTTTCCTGGGCAGGCTGTTCCATACAGGACCCTGACCTAAGAGATCTAACTCTACTGCTTCCTACTTTTTCAGTTTCAATCGTCTGTACATGGCAATGACTCCTGGCTTTGCACTGTTTTCTCTCTGAATTTTCATCTCTTTAATCAACTCCCTGCAGAAAAGGTCCTTCACTTTAAATGCTCACAGTGACTTCCATTTTCCTTTTTCATTTTCCTTTTTTGCTGACTTATATAAATATTTTACTCGACTTTGTAACAACACTGAAAGCAAGTGCCAAGCATTCTGTGGGAGCTGCGAAAGTGTTTATGGACTTAAGTAATGAACAGAAAGATAAATTCAGTCAACACAAATTCCTCAGGCAGGATTGAGGAAGGGACTAAATGGGAACAGGAGGAAGAAGAGGTCGAATGCTGAAATGGCAGCATTGTATGTGATACCATGAGTCTACAGGAAGGCAAGTTGACCAGGAAGAAGCATGCATCACTGAATACATGTTATTTGCATTAATAAATATTTCAATAATCTATTGCCTCACTGTTTATCTTATGTATTATATAATTTAAAAATTTTAATAATTATTAGAAAAATATTTTGGGCTCCCATATAAAAGAATGGATTTATTTTCTGGACTTTACTAAAAACCTTCTGTCTCAGTTCTTTTTGTAATTGAGATATAATTCACACTTAATTTTACTTAAATTATTTAAACATTGTTTAAATCAATGGTTGCTGTATATTCACAAACCTGAGCAACCATAACCACTATCTAATTCTAGAATGTTTTCAACCCAAAAGGAGGCTTATGATCAATAACACCCTCCTTTCTTTTCAGCCTTTGGAAACCACACATCAATTTTCGGTCTCAATGGATCTGTCCTTTCATACAAATTTCATACAAATGGAATCATTCCACATGTGGTGGTTTATATTTATTTGTTTCTAGCTTCTCTCATTTTGTGGTTTTAATAGCAATTTAACATCAATGATTAATTTAAAAATTTCATGAACTGTACAAACTGAAAACTCATTACAGGCTTGGTGAATTATGGAATATAATATCATGTGGATGAGGCTTAATGCTAATAAAACTTTCAAAAAATCACATGCTGAGTTTCTCAAAATTGTGGATAATGTCTGGCACTGACAAGATTTCTTCCAGCTGATTATTTAGAATAATCATCTTTATAATTTTTATTTCTCTCTCTGCTCAGAAAAAATAAAAAGTATATCATATCTACACATAGCCTTCATGAAAGATTCATTGTTTTCTCTTTTCTCCACATTTCAATATACTTTCTTCAAGTGTAACATCCAGTCATCCTCTTTGGATCTCTTCAAGTTCTAGTTCCACAGAGCTGCAACTTTTCTCTAGTTGTCAGTAGCTCTTTTCTGGATTCCTAACATCTGAATATGACTACAGGTATAAGAAAAAACAATATTCTTATTAGTATCTTATTTCTTTTCATGTAAGTAATAAGAATTCCAAATCATGTTATAAATGTGAAAATGTATTGTTTTTTTTTTTTAACCTTAATCATGCTTGTAAGCACAACTGGGCTCATGTCAATTTCCCTCAAACACTCATGTTCTAGCCTGGGGCACTGCCTAGAGACAGTATTTCTTTCATCTGTGGAACAGAAATCCAGTTCTCTGAAATAAAGATATAGTCTACAAAAGCAAAAACAATGAAAATTGTATGCTATGGTTTGGATGTGAGGTGCCCCCTGAATCTCACATAAGACCATGCAAGAAGGTTCAGAGCAGAAATGATTGTGTTGTAATAGTCTTAACCCAATCAGTGATTTAATCCTCTTAATAGGGATTAACTGAGTGGCAACTGAAGTGGTAGGTTGTGGCTGGAGGAGGTGGACATTGGGGCATGGCTTTGGGTATATATTTGTATCTGGTGAGTGGAGTCTCTGTCTCTGCTTTCTGATCAATGTGTGGGCTTCTTCCCTCTGCCACACTCTTATGCCACGAGGAAGAAGAGCTGTCTATGGATTGAGACCTCTGAAACTGTGAGCCCTCAAATAAACTTTTTCTCCTGAAATTGGTCTGGGCAGATCTTTTATTCACAGCAGTGGAAAAAACTGACTAAAACACTGTACAACATTAATATATGTATCTATGAATGTGTTTAAAATGCTACTTGACATATATCAAGATAATTCAAGCAAGCTACGAAGTACAATCACATAGTTACTATATGCAAAGCCTAATGCTAGATTTTCAGTGACACAGGGCTAAAGTAGATTCTAGAGCTGCACTCAAGAACTTTAAATGCTACCCTGTGTAGCTTCTAATTCTAGTTAAGGTGAAGTAAGGTTGCTTAATCCTATCTCTGTGTGTGACTATAGATAAACTGTTTGAGGACTCTGAATAAGTAAATGAGAAAAACAATAGCATTTGAATTGGAGAAGGAAATAAAATCTCATGGAAAGTCAATACGTAATGTTTGTATTCTCCTCTCATATCTCTAGGCATAGATTAAGGACTGCCTGAACCCAGAACTGCCCAACAGGAATGAGTAAAATAAATTCTCTCCCTTGTCAGAGGATCTGGAGAGAGTGCCTCAGAATAAGGACAACACTTGTGCTGGGTATGTGGCTCAAGCGGTAGCGCGCTCGCCTGGCATGCATGTGTCCCGGGTTCGATCCTCACCACCACATACAAACAAAGATGTTGTGTCGGCCAAAAACAAAAAAATAAATATTAGAAAAAAGGACAACAGTGGTGAGAATGAACTTTTTGTAAGAAGTTAATTGGGTGAGTTTTATATCTTAATGGAGTTAGTCGAGGGACAAGTCAATAAATTAGATCAGTTATTCATAAAAATTATCCAATATAAACATTACAGACCAAAAGATTGAAAATAAATGAACAGGGGCCTGTGCAATATTTTTAAAAGCTCTAACATTCATTTCATCGCAGTACCAGATAGAGAAAAATGAGATTGGTGGTGAAACTGTTTCTGTACATTATAACTGAAACCTCAAATGATAACTGCAAATTTTCCAAAATTCAAAGGAACTCAGTAAATTCCAAAAGAAATAAAATGAAATTTCAAAATCTATATCTTAACACATTATAATCAAGCTACTGAGGAACTAAAGGTGTATTAAAAAGAGTACTAAATGATAAGTAATACATTACATAGAGGGAATAAATGAAATTAATTAATGTAGATTTCTTATAATAAACAATGGAGCTTGGAAATGACAATATAAAAATATCAGAGCTCTGAAGGATAAGAACTGTCAATGTGGAATTCTATGTGCAGAAAAAAATATATTATTCTTCAAGAATGTGTAAAAAACAAAGTTACTCTCAATGAAAAGAAATTCAAAGAATTTCTTGCTGCTGAACTGTAGACTAAAAGAAGAAAAGGAAGCTCTTCAGGGAAGACAACAAAACAAAACAAAAACAAACAACAAAAAACAACGACCAGAGGAATCTGATAGTTTATGAATAAAGAAAGACCAAAAGAAGTGGTAAAAATTTGGTTAAATATGATAAAAGGAGATGATGAATTTCTGTTATTTAAAATTCAGATCAAGGTTGACAGCTAAAATTATACCTTTCTCTGATAACATTTTCAATGTGTGTGGATGGATTATATATGGCAATTATAATTAGAAAGTGAGGACAAGGGACACATGGGATCACGATGTTTCTGCACTGTACTGGTAAATATTACTTCTAGGTTGGGTGTGGAATGTTGTTTATTGTAATCCCTTAATCAATTGTTACAGATATTGTAAAAAAAAAACACAAATAGCCCATAGAAAAATTCAAAAGGAATTAAATAATGTGAGACATCATAAAAGTACAAGTACAGTATAGAAAAATAAAAGAATTAAAACAAAATGAATAAATAGACCAGGTGCAGTGGCAGGTGCCTATAATCCCAGTAGTTTGGGAGGCTGAGGCAGGAGGATCCTGAGTTCAAAGACAGCACTGGCAACTTGTTTAGGCACTTAGCAACTCAGTGACACCCTTTCTCTAAATTAAATATAAAAAAGGGCTGGAGATGTGGCTCAGTGGGTAAGCACCCCTGGATTCAAAACCTGGTACTCAAACCAATCAATCAATCAATAATCTAAACACACCAGTCTAATTAAATGTGAACCAACCATACAAATCAACTCTATCCTGTACTTGTTAGTATCCCAGTGAGACACACTGTTAAACACAGCTCCTGGTCAGAAGCATCATTGTTTGTCAATTAATAAAAGTCCAGGAATAGTGGTTCCAAGAACAGAGATAGATATAAGTGGGAAAGTAAAATGTGTCCATTCATGAAGGTTGTTATGGTTTGGATCCAGAATGTCTCCCAAAGCTCATGTGTTAGAAGCATGATTTCCAGTAAAGCAAGGTTTAGAGATGCACCATTCAGGCAATGATTAGGGCTCTGACCTCATCAGTCATTAAGTGGGTTAATCCACTGATTCATGAATGGAGTAAGATGAGTTGGCACTTAATTGGAGGAAATAGATTCCTTGGGGTGTGCTCTAGAAAGGTTTATCTAGTCCTCATCCTCCTTAGCCCCCTTCTGCTTTCTGGCTGCCATGACCTGAGCAGCCTTCCTCAGCCATGCCTTTCTGCCTGAAATTCTGCATCACCTCAACAGCAAAACAATGCAGTTGATCAACCATGATCTGAGACCTTTGAAATCATGACTCAAAACAAATTTTCTCTCCTTTCCGTTGTTCTTGTCAGGTATTTTGGAAACAGCAATCAAAAGCTGACTATCAAAAAGGCAATGAATTGGGGTCTAACAGGTTCAGCAGCAGCCACCATGGGATCCCTGTTTTCCCCAGAGGATGGTACCTGTGTGAGTGCTCAGTATGTTCTCCTGTTGGGGAACACCTCCCTGACTTCTGCTACTGTACCCCATTTCCAATCCCAACCAGAAATCATAGTCAAGACTTTCAGATATCACCATTTCATAACAGGATCAGGAATTTCATGGGACAGTTTTCCTGCCTCTCATTCCCACCCCCACTTCCTCTTTCCCTTTTCTTCTTAAATTACAGCATCCTGCTGGGTTTTTTTCTATCCTTTTGCTTTTTTATAAACACGAGAAGTTATTGTGGTTTATACTATGTTGAGTGAGAATAAATATTACTTTTATTTGGAATTGTATTTAACGTTATTCTTTTTGGAGGTGGGTAGTCCTAGAGATTTAAATCTAGGGGCAATTTACCACTGAGCTACATCCTCAGCCCTTTTTATCTTTTATTTTAAGACAGGGTCTCATAAGTTGCTTAAAACCTTGCCAAGTTGCTAAAGCTGGCTTTGAACTTGTGGTCTTCCTGTCTATTCATCCAAAGCCATTGGGATTTCAGGAATAAGCCACCACACCCAGCAAGTCATTCTCTTTTGAGTATGCCCATTTTATGTATTTATATGCATCATATTACACTTTTAAAATTTTGTGTCCAGCTCTTTTTAATCCATGGGATGATTTGAAATTATCAGTCATCAATGCTATGAGGTTTAGTTATGGCAGAAACTCTAAAACCTCTAACATTCAACCTATAAACACCAGCCAGTAAATTAAATGAACTTTCTCATTATCTGTGACTGGTTCTCTTTTTTATTATTAAGAATAAATCTGACACCTATATCACAGGTACATAGAATTCTACTGGCATGCCATTAAAGGATTGTGTTGGAAGTCGATCCTCAGGGAGTGTAATAGAGCAGAGCTAAATGGCCGTGACTGGGGAGGCTGAGGATGTTCACAGTCATTTTGGGGAAGGATGGTTGTTTTGTTATTTCAACTTGGTAAATGTTACTATTTTGTTTCTCTGGGAATTCTTCAAATGATAGAAAGCATGCATGTTGCAGCTATTTCCCTGTTGTTGCTTCAACAGGAGAAAAGGTAAAATTCAAATGCACAAATTAGACTCTTAACTCCCTAATAGCCTCATCACTGAAGAAATAAATTCTAAGTTTTTTTAATGACTTGTAAGAAGTGCAAAAAATTGTCAGCCTTGATGTTTTGGATGGTAATAAACATGTGATTAACCTTTCAAGACATGTAGCCAACAGCTTGTGTAAAGAAATGGGCACTGGGTAGAAGCGATGTTTTTCACCCAGTAGGGTATTCCCCATTAAATTAAAAAGTTCAATACTTCTGCACATGTTAGCTTTACTAATTGAAACTAATTTAAGGTGCTCAAAAGGCTTAAAAGAAAATTTGGAGAAACACAGGAATTTAGAGGATTTTACTGACTGATTAGTAATGTGTTTCTCTAAACAGGTGGCATAGTGATTGGCCTGCCTGGTGGCATACCATTAGACCTTGATGAAAGATGTTAATTTTCATTTGTGTTAATGGCTTTTGATATCAACACCTCACTGGCCTTCTCAGTGGGAGCGGATGCTCTTCTCCCTCAGGATGGCTTGCCATTTGCATTAAGTATTCATCACAGAGATAAATAGTCTTTGCCTGGCACAGTGCAGATTATGGACTTGGAGAAATCCAAGCAAGTCCTTGGGAGTAAAGAAGAAAGCAATGGTAGGCTTTCTTTTTCACAGAATTCAAAGGAATCTTTGCCACACTTTGGGGAGATCACCATTTTTGGGTGGTAACACTGCAGAAAGACTATGCCAAATTGGGTATCCTACCATGTCTACTTGTATACACACACACATACACATTCAGTATCCATTAATTTATTTTACAAATATCTTTTCAGTAATAACAATTATTAGGCACAGTCTTAAGAAAGTACTCCCAGCAGTTTCTAATTTTAGAAATGCTGGATGCTGGACAAATACCTCTATGGGGGCATTAGATAAAATTTCTGTTCCTTCATGGAAAGATGAACTCTTCAACAGGCTTGATCTAAATGTATTACCAAGAGTTCTCCCCCAAACTGCCAACATCTTCATGGGTATTGATAGAAGTGGGAAGCAAAACTTGGAGTATTCCATAGCAGAGCTGAATATAAAGGGAAAGAAAAATAGAATGTGATAAAACACAAAGACAAAAAAAAACATAAAATAAAAAAGGATAGCATTAAAATGAGGAGAAAGCAGAGAAAATAAGTGAAGAAAGAAAGCAAGAGAAGAAACAATCCCCTCTAAGTTCATTAGTAACTCTCTATAACTGCTACCAGCAATGATTCCATTTGCCCTAGAATGTTTATAGGTGCCTGACAGGGATTTTACTAAGTCATCACAAGATAGTGATATCAAATAAGAAGTGTCTATTCCGTCTGATAAAATAAAAGTAACCTTGAGGTATAGTTGTAGAGCCCTACCTTGTAAGAAAGGGCACACGTAAGCATGGGTTTTGATGCCTGCTGGTCTCACTGAGGAAAGGTGAAAACAGATCCACTTACATACAGAGGGGAGAGTGTTTCCTGATGGCGTCATCTGCAATCTTTCCAGAGACAGTGATCTTAAGTGATGCTGTTTGATTGGATATAATATGCTTTTACTCATTCTGGTAATGGAAGAAGTTGGGAAAGGGTGAATGGAAACCTTCGAGGCAAAGCTGTAAAATGAACATATTTTTCTCTTTGCTAGATGTGAGGCATCCCCCAAAAGCTCATTTATGAGACAATGCAAGAAATTTTAGAGGTGAAAGGATTAGTTTGCAAGAGCCTTGACCTAATCAGTGCATTGATTCACTGATAAGGATTGAGTGAGAGGTAACTGTAGGCATAAAGGTTGTGGCTAAAGGTAGCCCACTGGGGGTGTGCCTTTGGGTATATATTTCCTTCCTGTTGAGCCAAGCTCTCTCTCTGCTTCCTAGTGGCCATGTTCTGAGCTGCCCTTCTGTCTCAATGCTCTACCTGATCTTGGGATCAGAGCTATGGAGTCAGCTGTCTATAGACTGAAACCTATGAATCTGTGAGCCCCATATAAACTTTTCTTCCTCTAGGTTATTCTGTCAGATCCTTTGATCACAGCATCAAAAAAGCTAACTAAAACACTCTTTATAAGACCTTGCCAACATTTAGGAGAAAGATATCATTTATTCAAAATGCAACAAATATTTATATTTGACCTCCCATCTGTCAGAATCTGGGTTCAGGGCTTCTTCTTCCATTTGTTTCCCTGACTCTTTTTCTGTGCTATTATTAGGGTCAACTTGGAACCACGGGTCCAAAAATGCCCTCAAACATAAATATTTTGCATATTAACCTATAGGTCCTCTGCTGTTTGTTTGTTTGTTTTTTTCTCTGTCATTGTCACCTCCAGTCCTATTCTGCTAAGAGCATATCTACTGTGACAGGACCCTGCCTCCTGCCCTCTGCATCAGGGCTGATGCAGAGCTGCCATGTCTCAAACCTAAACTCACAGTGCTGAAAATCCAACCTTCCTTCCTCCACAGGATTCTCCCCACTCTCAGGTTTCCTATACCTTGTGCCCTATCATGTTGACTCTTGTCATAATCAAAGTGTTTCTTCAAGAAGAGAAAGCAGGAGAAGGGTTACTTCAAAGTGGAGGATGTCAACCTGTTTTCTTTTTAAATCAGAATTGTCCACAGCAAAGGGCAAGCTTTTCCCCATCATGAGAATGTAGAACATTCAAGATTGGATGAGGAAATGTCAGAGCATAAAGAGTTTTGCAGACTTTTGAGTTTTTCAGCTCCTCATCAAGAAAGCTGGCACCAGAGTTTGAATAACAATACACTGAGATGTCCGTTCCCTGAAGTTTTCCACCAATCTTCTCTCCTCAACCTCCTTCTCCATTGTGCAGAAACACCCAGCCTCAGAAGCTCCTGGCATATGCAGTGCAGAGTGAGAAGCTAGGGCCAGTAAGGAGGTGCACACCATGGTCTCCCACCTTGCAGACTCAGGAGTCCTTTTTAATCTCACATTTTTCACAGACTCATACATTACAGAAGTGACACTTTTATTATTTGTGGGTCAAGAAAAAGACATAATGATTAACGATTATGAAATGCATTCAATAATTCTTTTTTAAATGATGAATTAATTAAGCATGACAAGCTACAGGTAAGTGGGAATTGCTCGCATGTGGGCAAGGAAAGATGTGTGCTCAATTCACAGATCGTGCCCAGTCTACATTTGGCATCCAGATGCCTGACTATAATTCCACAGCCCTGAGGGGTTACTGTTCCACAGATGGAGGTCACTCCTTTTTATGATTAGACCGTGGACTAATTTTCAACTGATGATAAGAGACTTCCTGGCTCGTCTCTACATGTTTGGCATCATGATGATGGCCTCTGCCTCATTTCACTGCTGTATTTGGAAGTTTGGGGACTGGTGAGGGATGCTGGCCTGCCAGTCACAAATTCACATCCTTGGTGAGGACTATGGGGGAGGACTGAGGACAGTGCCCACCTCAGAGGAGGAGAATCACTTTTGCCCTAAAACAAAGCCAGTCACCCATGTTCTCTGTGCCTCATGTATGGAGACTTAAACGTCATTTGGTCTGCATTGCTAGAAAATGAATGACTCCTACCAACACGGGGAAAAGAAATTTGGACACCTTTCAAATGAGCAGTATTTTCTCTCCCTTTGGCCATGGAAATAGTGATGTTTGCTATTAAGTAGAAACTGACAATTCCTGTATTTAGTATTAAAGTATAAAAATACCATTTATAAAAAAAAACCATATTTTCACATTTCTCATTTATCCTTCAGGAAGAAAAGAAGTCCTTCTTAAAATCTTACCTATTCCTTTGGTGAGGAAGTTTCTGTTATTTCCATTATCCCTGGCTGGTGTTTGGATCAACTGTTCTGCATATCAATGTATTCTCTTAGTAAGTCTTCTATGAATCACCAGAATCATAGCTTGTCAAAAACAAATCTTGCAAAGGAACATATTTTACAGACAGGAAGAGTTTCTAAAGATTTATAAACCCACCTCTGAGAAAGAGAAACAAATTAAAACTTTAATTTTTTTCTCTGAATCTTGTGAATAAAATCCAATTGATGGGTTAGTTCTGTGAATAAGACTTCCCCACGGCCTAATATATTGATGTTATTAACTTCATTTTCTTGTCAAGAAAGGAGTTTTTTTCACAGAGGCAATGAGTCTGATTTAATATCAGAAATTATCCCAGCCCAAGTTCAGGTAATTTTGAACTTGAGTAGCATTCAACTCAATTCTCACCTCACTGTAAACAAATACTTCCTTTTGGTATTTATTGGGCATCAACTGTGTGTCAGGTCTTGCTAGCAATGGAATTAGGAAGGTGAACAAGACATGGTCCCTATAATTTTTGGAAAGTGCTATACAAGGGAAGTATAGGAGAAGTAACAGGCTCAACACTGGGTAGAGAGAGAAGGAAGCTTTCCAGGGCAGAGGACACCTCAGTGGAGACCTACAGGAGAAATAGAAATCCTGGGTCAGCTTGGGCTAGGGTTCCTCAAAGTGAGTGTGATACAGGTTTTCAGGGGTCAATTTGAAAACTGTCATCTCAACAAAATAAATACAAAATTGATAGTAGGTATTAAGAAGTTAGGGGAATTTAGCCAGCCTTATTGGTATCCAGGTGCTCAGGATGCTAAGGCAGGAGGATAACAAGTTCAGAGGCTGCCTCAGCAACTTAGCAAATTCCTAACCAACTTAGCAAGACTCTGTCTCAAAATGAAAAATAACAGGGCTGGGGATGTGGCTCAGTGGTTAAGAACCACTGGGTTCAATCCCTGGCCAAAAATAAGAAATAAAAATTGAAAGAAGTTACAGTAATTTGACATTACTATGATACTGAAGTATGTGATCAGCTTCTATTTTATGTCTTTGTGTGTTTTCATTACAACTTATTTATTGTATTTTACTAAAAAAATATTAATCTGCAATGGACTGGGAATTTAACAAGAGAAAAACTTCCCCACTGAGGACACAAAAAGCAGTGATTTAGTAAATGGTGTGTGAGCTCAGAGTGCAGGGAGCCGTCAGGGCTTGGCTCTGAGGCCAGAGAACAGGCATTCTCTGGGAACTGTAGAACCTCCTCAGGCACCATCCCCCAAATACAAAAACAATTCTGTGGGTCCTAATGATAAATCTTGACTTTCCACCAGTTTAGCACCGCATTAAACAGTGTATCCATGTTACCTAATCTTAAAAACCATCTCATCAAGCAGATATTATTACCCTTGTTTAGTAAATCAGAGACATGAAGCTTCGGTTCATCCACCTGCCTGGGTAAGACCTTGTATCTGATGCAGGAATCTGACTCACCTATTTTTTTTTTCTAGTCTGTTTTCTTCACGTTATTATATACCAGCTCCATAAAATCTCTAAATTTCCGGGTATCCCATCTCTTTGTTAAGAAGTTGCTAAGAGAGCCACCCCCCGAGCCTGCAAGGTAGGCAGACCTGCGACCCACCGGCAGGTCAGGCCCAACAAACTGCGGAGGGGCACAGCTGCCCCACGAGCCTGCTAGGTAGGCAGAACCGTGACAACCGACAGAACAGGCCCAGCGGCCGGCCAGACATATCGCCCGCCCCGGTTCGGGGAGGGACAGAGCCGCCAGGCGCCTGCAAGGTAGGCACCCCTGCGACTCACCAGCAGATCAGGCCCAGTGACCCGCGGAGCGGCAGAGCCACCCCCGGGCCTACAAGGTAGGTGCACTTGCCACCCACTGGCAGGTCAGGCCCAGCAACTCTCAGAGGGACACAGCTGCTCCACACGTGTGCAAGGTAGGCGGAACCGTGACCACCGACAAAACAGGCCCAGAGGCCCGCCAGACACATCGCCCCGGTTGGGGGAGGGGCAGAGCCGCCGGCCTCCTACAAGGTAGGCGGACCCGTGATCCACCAGCAGAACAGGCACAGCAATCCGCAGAGCGGCAGAGCCACCCCCCGAGCCTGCAAGGTAGGCAGACCTGCGACCCACCGGCAGGTCAGGCCCAACAAACTGCGGAGGGGCACAGCTGCCCCACGCACCTGCTAGGTAGGCAGAACCGAGACCACCGACAGAACAGGCCCAGCGGCCGGCCAGACACATCACCCGCCCCGGTTCGGGGAGGGACAGAGCCGCCGGGCGCCTGCAAGGTAGGCAGACCTGCGACTAACCAGCAGATCAGGCCCAGCTACCCGTGGAGCGGCAGAGTCACCCCCGCGCCTGCAAGGTAGGTGCACTTGCCACCCACCGGCAGGTCAGGCTCAGCAACTCTCGGAGGGACACAGCTGCTCCACGCGCGTGCAAGGTAGGCGGAACTGTGACCACCGACAAAACAGGCCCAGTGGCCTGCAAGACACATCACCCCGGTTGGGGGAGGGGCTGAGGAGCCAGGCACCTGCAAGGTAGGCGGACCCGCGACCCACCAGCAGAACAGGTACAGCAATCCACAGAGCGGCAGAGCCACCCCCCGAGCCTGCAAGGTAGGCAGACCTGTGACCCACCGGCAGGTCATGCCCAGCAACCTGCGGAGCGGCACAGCTGCCTCACGCGCCTGCAAGGTAGGCGGAATCGTGACCACTGAAAAAACAGGCCCAGTGGCCCGCCAGACACATCGCCCTGGTTGGGGGAGGGGCACAGCCGCCACCAGCGCCTGTTAGGTCGACAGACCTGCAACCGACAGACAGAACAGGCCTAGCGGCCAGCGGAGGGGCAGAGCCGTTGCTCACGCCTGCAAGGTAGGCAGACCTATGACCACCGAAAGAACAGCCCCACCGAAAGTACAGGCACAGTGGCCTGCCGGCATGGTAGGCACATTGCCCCAATTGGAGGAGGGGCAGAACCACCGCCAAAGCCTGCGAGGGAGACTTTGTAACTATACAAGAGCAATATAAATATATAAGGGGGAAAATAAATAACACAACAGTTTCACCAAGCAGAAAGATACGCAATCAGTATGAAAAGACAAGAAAAGAAAGGACCACAAGCAATGCAGGTCAACTCAACTTTAGAAGAGGTAATGTCTGCAGCAGATGGAATGTCAGATAAAGAATTCAGGATATACATGCTTCAGATGATCTGGAGTCTCAAGGAAGACATTAGACAGCAAAATCAGACAATGAAAGACCACTTCGACCACAAAACAAGATCACAAAACAGACCCAACAATATGCTGCCTTCAGGAGACGCATTTGATAGGAAAAGATATACATAGACTGAAGGTGAAAGGTTGGGAAAAATCATATCACTCATATGGACTTCGGAAACAAGCAGGAGTGTCCATACTCAT